>NC_133338.1:16003200-16303200 GCF_030506205.2 Paramisgurnus dabryanus | reverse complement strand
TGGAGGTCAACACTGGACGTTTGTAATCAGGCAGGATTCAGGTCTTTGAGGACGACAGAGAGGTTATTGGGGGTGGTGAAAACAGCGCTCCCTAACGCTGTCCTCCAGTTTGTAAACTCTTTTTTGTCTGGAGGCCCTTCCATATGCTCTTTCCCGAAGTTAATTGTGTCTCCCAAGGTTCTTTCAGGGGATGACTGTGATGGAAAGCTGCTTACTTTTAAGCAGCTACAAGAACTTGATTTTGAGCTGGTTGGGAAAAAAGACCTTGTATTAAAACGGATTATTTTGAGGCGATAAAAGATAAATGTGATACGAAATGGAGAGAGCTTTTAAGGGTTTCGGTTGATGTTTCTCCTTCTTGGAGGCTTTTTTATAAGGGTCCCTTACCCAAACGATCCGGAGATCTGCAGTGGAGGATACTGCATTGTGTCTTACCCACCAACACACGTTTCAAAGTTTAATATGAATGTTTTACCAGCTTGCATCTTCTCTTCTGCACCAGAATCTGTTTATCATGTTTTCACAGAGTGTTCCAGATTGTTTCCATTGTTTACACTGTTAATGAAAATACTTGGGGAGTTGGGTTTTGGTTTTGACATGACACTTTTTGTGTTTGGATGCAAGTATTCAAGGGCATGCAGGCAGCAGTGCACTGTGGCTAACTTCATTTTAGGACAAGCGAAGTTAGCCATTTGGAAGTCTCGCAGTCTGGCTGCTGAAGGACAACATATTAATGTTCTAAAGCTGTTCACTGGGTTGATTGAATCTAGAGTAAGGGTGGAATACAGATTCTATCAAATGACTGAAAACCTATTTGAGTTTGATTTGAAATGGTGTGTAAATGGAGCTTTACTGATGCTTGGTGATGATGGTGAGATTATTTTTAACTGGTGATGCCTTGGTTTTATCCCAAATAGTTAATTTATTTTATTTTCTTTTTGTTTATTTTTCACATTTATACATAATTTACACGCCCTGATTATATGGCAATGTGTTTGTTCTAAGGTGTAATATAGTGGTTTTCAGATGGTTTAATAAAGTGTGTTAAAAAGTCAAAAGTCTCTCTCTCTCTCTCTCTCTCTCTCTCTCTCTCTCTCTCTCTCTCTCTCTCGCTCTCTCGCTCTCTCTCTCTATCACTCACAAATTAAAAAGCACAAGGAAATCACTTCACACACTATTAAAATTGAATTGAATTGAATTAGGTGGCTATTATGAACATGCAAAACTGTACTTTCGCATGCGTGCTACAATGGAAAATGTATATTGTCGCACTGTACAGCCCTGAATGACTAATAATATTCAGTGTTTACATGAGGTTACCTTTAATAAAGTGATCACTGTAAATAGTGTATGATGTACATTAGGGGTAGTCTGGCTCCGCCCTCCTACGTGCTTCCGCTTAATTTTCATTTCGCTTCAGCAGAACGTCTGGGACTGCTCTGTAGAGTTTCGTTTTCTCCTGCAAAAATCTGCAGGTCCAATCAGCGAACAGAGGGGGGTGGCTAAAAATGATGACGTTGAGGTCGTGCGTCAGTTTGAGTTGTAGTTCAGTAATGGCAGCGGAGAAAGACGTGAGAAAAGGTATTTGGTCCGTTGTTGCAAAGCTGCCGAATATACTGAAGTTAAAGCCGGAGCAAGAACCAGGTTTGCTAAGTTTTGTTGGTCTGATTATTCGTACTTGTTGTTTCCATCCGGTTTCGGCGCATGATATAGGTCACGACCACACGTTAGTGACTGCGTATGGCAGATCCTGAGTGACTCTGCGCAGATCCAATAGTTTTAAACTTCAACAGAGGACCCTCCTTAATGGAAGTAACGCTTTGCGTGGCCAGACTCTCTGTACAAATGAAAAGTCGATTTTTACATATTTTTTGAAAGACAAAAATGATATGCCATTTTTTAATTTATTATAGTTTGACATTAACATGCACATTGCCCAACTCGCATGTTTGTGGGTGTCAGGGTTTTGGTTCTGTTTAGTTTGTTTTCATTAACTCTTTCACCGCCAGCATTTTTCATGATTTTCACAAAAGTTTAATGCCTTCCAGAAAATGCTCCTTTTTAAATATATAAATATAAAATATATGAAATAAAAGAACAGACCCTCTGCTTTCAAACAAAAAAATCAGTTTCATCCTACCTTCATGTGTTCTGTTTTTATCACCTCTCAAATATGTGTAGGTTTCTTCAAAAACACAAAATTTTGAGCAAAAAGCTGAGATAATTCCATTTTTGTGAAGGACTTTTGATAGAGATCAGATGCAGAGCGATCTTTAAAACATACACGGACATACAGCTGTTTGCCCTAGGGCAATAATTCCGGTTTTTATAAGTTGCGGAAGAGCGCGTCAATATTGCAGATTGACGAGATATCTCGTCAATGGCGGGGAAAGAGTTAATGTTCATCATTGCTTCTTTGTGTTTGTTACCTTTAATTAGTCTCACCTGTGTTTTTTAATCATTATCATTAGTTACAGCTGTTCATCATTATCACTTACCCTTTATAGTTTGCCCTCATGTGCCTGTTCTTTGTCTGACCTCGTCTGCATGTACCCTTGTCATCGTGTTATCCAGTCTATTGTGATTAAAGTCCTGTAAGTTTTATAATCCTGCCTGTTTGTCATCTTTCAGTTAAAGGCATAGTCTACTCATTTTCAATATTAAAATATGTTATTACCTTAACTAAGAACTGTTGAATCATCGCTCTGTCATCTGTGTGTGTGCACGTAAACGCTGGAGCGCGCTGCGACGCTACGATAGCATTTAGCTTAGCCCCATTCATTCAATGGTACCATTTAGAGATAAAGTTAGAAGTGACCAAACACATCAACGTTTTTCCTATTTAAGACGAGTAGTTATACGAGCAAGTTTGGTGATACAAAATAAAACATAGCGCTTTTCTAAGCGGATTTAAAAGAGGAACTATATTTTATGGCGTAATAGCACTTTTGGGAGTACTTCGACTCGGCGCAGTAACACCCTCCCTCTCCCATTATGAGAGTGAGAAGGGGAGCGGACTTTTCAGGCGAGTCGAAGTACTGCCAAAAGTGCTATTACGCCATACAATATAGTTCCTCTTTTAAATCCACTTAGAAAAGCGCTATGTTTTATTTTGTACCACCAAACTTGCTCGTATAACTACTCGTCTTAAATAGGAAAAACGTTGATGTGTTTGGTCACTTCTAACTTTATCTCTAAATGGTACCATTGAATGAATGGGGCTAAGCTAAATGCTATCGTAGCGTCCAGCGCTTACGTGCACACACACAGATGACAGAGGGATGATTCAACAGTTCTTAGTTAAGGTAATAACATATTTTAATATTGAAAATGAGTAGACTATTCCTTTAAGAGAACTGTGACAGTGGGCTTCACTTAACACGAGAGCTTGTAGAGAGAGGACTCCTTCTTGCATGCACATGGACTTAATGTGCGCGTCTTGGTCTATCTGAAATAAATCCAGCATCATAAGCAGCTGCGCTTCTCTCTGTCTCACGTGCACGCGCTCTCGCATCTGTCCGAGGTCTAAACATAAACTAAAGTAGTAATCCTTATGTATTAGTTCAGTTTTATGCGTTTCATGCGAGCTGAGGCACACTATCCCTTTTGTTTAAAATGTAACCCGCTGCATCTTTGTGCCTCCCTTCCTCTCGCGCACGTGCAGAGAGCTGCGCTCTGTCCAAAGTCAGATCACTAGGTAGTAATCCTGTTTATGATATGCATTTCAAGGAGTTGTAGCAATACATCCCTCGTGTTTAAAATATGATCACGTTCCACTGGACGGATGTTTTTAAAGGCGTCTCTGAGAGTTTTTTACCTCGCTTGGCAAGCCGGCCGGACGTGACATGGGGGCGTGGCAGCATAACGATCCCATTTTTTTATTCGAAGTTCGAAGTTGTGACTTAATTTCGATCGATTTCGATTTAAAATCGAAATCGTGACACCCTTAATGTACATTCACCTAAAGGATTATTAGGAACACCTGTTCAATTTCTCATTAATGCAAATATCTAATCAACCAATGACATGGCAGTTGCTTCAATGCATTAATGGGCGTGGTCCTGGTCAAGACAATCTCCTGACATCCAAACTGAATGTCAGAATGGGAAAGAAAGGTGATTTAAGCAATTTTGAGCGTGGCAAGGTTGTTGGTGCCAGACGGGCCGGTCTGAGTATTTCACAATCTGCTCAGTTACTGGGATTTTCACGCACAACCATTTCTAGAGTTTACAAAGAATGGTGTGAAAAGGGTAAAACATTCAGTATATGGCAGTCCTGTGGGCGAAAATGCCTTGCTGATGCTAGAGGTCAGAGGAGAATGGGCCGACTGATTCTGTTTTAACCTTACAAGCCTAACCAGGGACAGGGGTTGCAAATTAGTCTTTGCTATAAACCTTTATGCATGGCATCTACTTTGTATTTTTTATAGAGCAATGTTTTATGCATTTGTCCCTGTCAAATAAACATTAAATAAATAAATAAATTCAAGCTGATAAAAGAGCAACTTTGAAATAACCACTCGTTACAACCTAGGTATGCAGTAAAGCATTTGTGAAGCCACAACACGCATAACCTTGAGGCGGATGGGCTACAATAGCAGAAGACCCCACCGGGTACCACTCATCTACACTAAAAACAGAAAAAGAGCCTACAATTTGCACAAGCCCACCAAAGTTGGAAAGTTAAAGACTAAAAATTGTTTTGCCTGGTTTGATGAGTCTCGATTTCTGAGACGTTCAGATGGTAGAGTCAGAATTTGGCGTAAATAGAACGAGAACATGGATCCATCATGCCTTGTTACCACTGTGCAGGCTGGTGGTGGTGGTGTAATGGTGTGACGGATGTTTCCTTGGCACACTTTAGGCCCCTTAGTGCCAATTGGGCATCGCTTAAATGCCACGGCCTACCTGAGCATTGTTTCTGACCATGACCACCATGTACCCATCCTCTGATGGCTACTTCCAGCAGGATAATGCACCGTGTCACAAAGCTCGAATCATTTCAAATTGGTTTCTTGAACATGACAATGAGGTCACTGTACTAAAATGGCCCCCACAGTCACCAGATCTCAACCCAATAGAGCATCTTTGGGATGGGGTGGAACGGGCGTGCTGTTCCCTGGATGTGCATCCCACAAATCTCCATCAACTGCAAGATGCTATCCCATCAATATGGGCCAACATTTCTAAAGAATGCTTTCAGCACCTTGTTGAATCAATGCCACGTAGAATTAAGGCAGTTCTGAAGGCGAAAGGGGGTCAAACATAGTATTAGAATGGTGTTCCTAATAATCCTTTAGGTGAGTGTATGTAAGATGGTATAATGGCTGCCATTGTTTTTTGCCTCATTGGGGACAGAGGCACATATTATATGTCACAAAATGCAAAAATTCTTCCTTCCTGGGTTTACCTCTCTGACAGCATTTTGTAGAAGCATAGCCCAGGCTTGTCAGCATTTTATTACAAAACAACTATTCAGCATTTAGGCTAAACAAAAGAAATCACTCACAATCACAGTGTTCTATTGCCCTCCAGTGGGGCTTTCCCCTAATTGCGTGATATAACATGAAAATAATAAATTGTCTAAACAAGCTAGAAGAAACAGACCTTTGCTCTGACAAAATGCACATAGAATAGTGGACTATTAAGGTGATACCTGCAGTTCTGCCTCCTCTTGCTCTAACATCTTTCTGAGGATTTCTGTTGCATGTTTTTTTACCTCAGGGTCCTATGAATGAAAAAAAAAACACATTGTTTAAAATGAAAATTTCTATGAATGCTGGATGTTTTGCAAGCTTGCAAAGTTTTTCTTGATTTTAGGACTTAAGTACTGAAACTGCAAAAGTCCCTAAAGCCTTTCTTAGGCTTATCAATTGGGCCAAAGGGGCAGTTTCCTGGACAGGTCTGATCCTTGTCACAGACTAAAATGCATAATTGAGCTGGCTAAATTTAAAAACATCTTGCACTGATGTATCTTAACATACATCCACGCCATCTCAAAATGCACATCAGTAAAGTTTTTTCTAAGGGGTTTGTAAAAATTACTTGAATATTCTAAAATACCTAAGGCCTAGTTCTGGAATAATCTAAACCCTGTCTGTGAAACGGCTGCAAAAGTGCAAAGGTGTTGCAAATTATTTATCTCATTCAAATGAATCCAGGATAAATAAATGTTGAATAAAGTTAGTAATAAACGCTATAAAATTTAAATAAAAAACAGGACATAGAAGGACATCAGTTGTTATATAGATTCATTGTTTGGTCAAATGTATTGTTTGGTCAAATTTATCAAATACTATATCAAGATCCTGCTTATCATCAAATGTTAAATTAAGAACAATAGTCGATAGTTGCAGCACCCTTAAAAAACTGTGTTTTTTTGTGAAATGATTACTATTGACAAAACAACAGTTTTACTACAACTGTTTTACTACAGCAACCATGTTTCTTTGGATTTAACTATGTAAAACCATTGTTAATTTTCGTATGGGAAGCCCATACAGAGAGATAGTTTTAAATAAGGGGTATGGTGCATAAGGAACATGTAAACACAAGTCTCCTTTCGATGGTGGATACCTGTAATGGTTTAGGTCCTGTGATTCTTTGGGTGGGGGTACTGCTTCCTGTAGGTGGCGTTGAAGGAAGTGGGGGTGCCAAGGTTTCACCTTCCAATGTTATCTTGTGGTTAGGCGAGAGGTCGGTAGATAAGGACTTGAGGGGAGCAGACACAGTTGAAGGAGGAGGGCCCTGCAGAGTCAAGGCCACATATGTCCCAGCTGTCAGGAATAAAGAAAATGTATTGTAAGTACTAATACAGTCTGTCTTTAAAAACAAGGTTTCTTAGTATTATACTTACATTTGATCAATTTTACCACTTCCTGATGAGACATGGATGAAACTAAGGAGCCATTAACCTAAAAGACAAAAATAAAAGATGGTATGTTTATACGTTTAGCAACACAGTGTATATTCACTTGTGGGCCAAGTGAGTTTTGGTGCGGGTTTTTTGGTAAAGTAAAATACACAGTATGTAGGTTTAATTTGTTGGGATGGCGAAAGCAAGGCACTGGTGGGAAGAGACCCAGAACAACAATGCCTTGGACTACCAACCTGGAACTACTAGCAAGATTTTTGGGATGTCGCATTCCACAGCCTGTTTAACTTAAAGATGTGGCCATTAGGAATGTAAGCTTGAGATGTATGGGGATGTATACAATAACAACGACGCCCTCACATCAATGATGTCACAGCAGTAGGTAGCGCTAATAAACTACACGCCTATAAGCCCTCCTGCTCTGAAGTGTTACTAAACTCGATGGAAAAGCTAACCAAGACAAAGTGAAGTAAGCTGACACAACCTGACCCGTGGGGTACTACGACTAAGGTCGTAACTGGTCATCAAATTGGCAGTTTGGCGTGGGACCAGGCATGGTTGCATGAAAAACTTGTAGTCCTTGAATAAGGTCACATGTCTGAATCAGAATTTTGTTCACACACAAGGAATTTGCTTTGATCACAGGAGCTTCCAGTGTAGAACAAAGTACAGACATAAGTCCCTTTCACACATACAGTCTTTACTGGCAATTTATTGGTAAATTGCAGTTAACAGGTCATGTGTGAACAGAACATTTCCAGTAAATCAGTGCTGCCAATTTACCAATAATAATACAGGTTGTAAGATTATAAGTAATTTACGGGTAAGTGTGAACGAAAAATATAGGATTACTGGCATTTAGAACGGACAACGTCAGACCCATTTACCCCTGCACTGTTTACAGACGTTTCCACACACATGCTGCTTAAAAGTCGAGCACACCTGAAGTTAACATCCACATTTCTTCACCAAAGTTGTTTAAAACAGCTTACCATCTATTTGCCAAATTGCCGACATCCTCAGCACATTCTCTGTGAAGCTTAATGTGCAAAACGCAGGTTCTGTTTGAGGTCACCTAACGCAATGTTGTTTGGTCACGGGCAACATCGCGACCGTCAGCGTTTGCCACAGATGTGAAAACAACAAAATGTGTACCGTGGATATTAAGTCATAAACCGCCATTGTTTATAAATACAACACTGAGCCCGCCGTGAATGTGTGAATGATGTCTTACCGGTAAAAATATGGAACGTCACTGCATGTGTGAACAGCACATTTTTGTATTTACTGGTAATTACTGATGTAAGAATCTAAAAGATGAACCTTTCCCACACCCACTAGTTAACTTGTAAGCAAACCAAATATATATCTATATATCCTGTTTAATTCACATTATATGTTCACATGGTTTTGATAATCCTTTTCATAGTGGCATTTTCTCTAATCATATATTTTGATGACAAGCTCATCCTGTCTTTAAGGTTAAATATATACAATGCATATTATAGAAATGCTATGTGTCTGGGTTTTTCCATTGTATAACACACTGTTTGTTTTCTGGCCTGTTCACTTAAAGTTTTCCCCAGTGATTAATGATCTTACATTTGCTATGTTTGGAAAATATCCTTTGGTTAATTGTGGTCGGGGCAAGGATGATATTTTGGGAATATGTGTCAGACCCTACTTCCCTGTTTTTGGTATCACTTCCCCTTATGTAGGTTGAACACAAAGCTGTCTTAATTAATCATACGATTATTGGCTAGACGGATTCGTCAATGTTTTGATCACAAGATTGTGCCAGACAACCCAGGTGACTAACGTTTCCTTTTTGCATCCTATATCATGTAAGGATGTCTAATAAAATTTGATCTATGATTGAAACTGCATCTCGGTGTCAGTGTCTTTCATGGTCCTCTGATATCAGATTTCTCTGCTGCTCACCTCAGATCCTCACCTAACAACCTAGGTACCGAACTTAAAAGAAAATCTCATACTCCTAGACCTGCTTAGAATTAGATTCTAACAGTTGGACGCTCGTCCGGCGAAAGAGGGGAACATCCTCGAACCGGAGACCGAATTTCGAACACCACAGATCCGGGGGACTCTACAAAAAGGGGTAAGTGTTGCGATATTTCTAATAAATTTGAAATACAGCCCTTGCCCCTGTGGAGTCCTATAGGACCTGTGGAGTCCAAGGGGACCTATATCTTGTTGACTCGAGTCAAGATTGGTCCATTTCACCCGGCCCAGTTGGGGCAGGTAGTGAAGGCGTTTCGTGAAAAGGGGGAATTTGATTGAAAATTAAATCCTCATGGTGCTGGAAGTTGAGGCTACAGCCCACGAAACGAGGCGAATATACATGTTTGAGCTCATTGTATATTTGGGATCGTGGTGTTGATAAATGATTATTTAAATATTGATCGAGCGCATAATTTGTTGAAATTTAAAAGTGCAATTTCGAAAATAAAAATAATAAAATAATAGAAAATTAAAAAAAAACACATAATAAATTGCTAATTTTATGAAATCAAGTCGATAAAGGAATGATTGAAAAAGTATACAAACGGTAAACATACGACATTGAGGCTGAGCGGAGTAGCACAGAAAACCCGGGTGTATGTCCTTTTTATGTTTTCTGCCACTGCTTACTGCTATTTTTCTTCATTGCTGCTGCTGTTTGCTTATACTTGTATACATTACAGTGTTTGAAGATGGGTGATTCTGTTTCAAGACCATTGCCGGGGGAGACCCCCGTCAATTTTATGAGACGTAATAAACAGTCTTATTATGTTGATCCTTATGTGGCAAATTTATCTGGTTGGTCTGAGACGCTGTATCCGCAGGTTGACCCTGCATATCCACGAACGGGCTCATTTACAAAAGATGGCATGCGCTTGGCTAAAAGCATGTCCAGTTATGGTTTGGCAAACCCAAATTGGGATATGTCTTACATGAAAGAATGTCTTTCTGTCTGGAAAGAAATGAAAAAAGTCTGGGACAAAGGTCCAGAGGAAAAAGAAATGAAGAAATTGTGTGAAAAAAATTGTTCTGAAAAAGAACCACCACCTTATAATGTGATACCCACAACCGCTGTCGGTCAGCCCGCAAGTGCACCCGCAGCGATTGTGGATATGAAACTGGTTTCACAAGGAGTACATTCTCCGAAAACCGATATAAAAGCAGTCTCTGACCAACCAGATGATGAAATTGTACAAAAGAAATCAGTTGCGTCTGAAACCTTTGCAAATGTCTGATATGGATACAATATGTAAGGGTTTACCGTCTCCACAAATCACAATAAAATACGTGAAAAATACGTTAAAATACGTTAAAATCAAAAATAAAAATAAAATAAATACATAATTGATACGTGCCGTCGTCTGATATGAGAAAACCATGTGACTGGAAGCAGGGGACTGCAGCCTCTCGTTATCCAGGCACATGGGAAGATCATGAATATCAGGATATGCTTTTGATCAGAGGCGCGTTTTTCTAAATAAACGGTTTGGCATTTGCCCGTATTTATCGTTTGCATTAAACAGAAAGATAAAACCAAATGAAACTGCCTCTAAATTTTGCACACGTTGGAAAGCAGTATGAGTTTATTCTAGACTTCCGATTGACAAAGTCTGAGTGCGTTAAATATATATGAGTTAAAAAATATATTGAAAAATATGAATCCTAGGCAAGAGAAATCATAAGGTTACAACCACTAATCTGTTGGATATAAATGTGAGCAGACGGATTTATGAGTCTGATGCATCCGGTGACTTTTTCTGTTTAAACTGAACATGCTATGTTTTCAGGGCAAGTCTCATCAAACGGGAAACAGCTTGCTCAAGCACCGGAAAGGAAACTGAGATTTGATATACGGTGTTAGTATGCGGACAAAGGGGCCACATGCAATATGATTGTCGTTCCAAGGGAGGCGCAATTTTAATCCAAGGGCGCCATCACATAGACAGTCAATGCAACAGCCACAGCAAGTGCATCAGAAACTATCTGACAGTAATTTCCAGACAAACTGGCATAACAAAAAACACAATGAAGAAGTCCACATTTATTTGATAATGATAATGAAAGTTAACCGTTCTTAAATTTAATGGTAAAATGCATATATTTCTCTTGGATACTGAAGTATTAATGTCTTCATCTGAATATGAGGGACCAACTACGGATAAATTTGCTCTTTGGGTAGTCCAGAAACTGAAATGTTCTGTCCCATTACACCACCTCTGGAGGTAAGCTCCAGGTGTCAAGCCATTTTTTCACAAATTTCACATCATACCAGATGGTTGTCTTAATTTGCTCGGGCGAGACATAATGCATAACTTAAATATGGAACATCAAATTTAATGATTCTCATGTTGTTTTCTCTTTTATGTCATGTTTTGATCCTCTGCCTATGGGGGGAGGAAGTGAGAAGGCCCACCAAGACCCAGTGACCGCCCACATACCACAGAATGTAGACACTTTGATTAACTCATGCCTATGGTCTCAGCCAAACAAAGATACAGGTTTCATTAATATGAAACCATACAAAGTTAAACTTAAAACCTGTGTACATTACACAATATCCTTTGTCAAAAGAAAAGGAAGATGGCATTAAACCTATTATTCATAATTTTGTTTACCAAGGTGTCTTCATACATACACGCCAAACAACACACCGATTAACCCGGTGGTGAATGCTGATGGAAAGACATGATGTCTTACACAAGAATTAAGAGCAATCAATAAACTGATAATTCCTCTGTCTCCAATTGTTCCAGATGTGCCGACTGTCATAAATTTTATACCATGCACACATAAGTATTTCTGTCATTTATTTTTGTGCTGCTTTTGTCTCTCTGTTCCAGTGCATCTAGACGCACAGCCACTGCTAGCCTTATAGGATAGGGGGCGCAAATACTAAGAAGGGTATGCTGAATCACCATCCGTCCTCTCCGCTGCAGTGAAAAAGACATTGAAAAAAAAAGATCGACTTGCTGTCTTCAGTTTGCATTCTGCAGTATGCCGATGACATCATGGTCTCTGCTCTGACGGAAAAGAACTGTGAGAAAGCCTCCATTATTGTCTGCAATATTCTGGGGAACGCTGGTTTCAAAGCATCAAAAGAAAAGCTCCAGTGGGTCAAGCAAAAGTTCTCGTACCTGGGTCACGTCATAATGCCAGGTCTTCGAAAAAAAAAAAAAAACCTCCACAGATCAGATTGAACTGATCCGGAAGATGAAATTCCCATGAACTGTGTAACAGCTCCAAGGTTTTCTGGGGTTCATAAACTTTTGTTGCTCATGGAAACCTGAGTGTGCTGCCCATGACAGACATTTGCGGACTATGATTGATCACAAGGCATTGCCTGCATCACTGATATGCTGGACTGATAAAGCAGAGACTCATTTCATGGCACTGAAACACGCCATTACTACGGCCCCAGCTTTGGGCCATCAAACTATGCAAGGACTTTTCACCTGCATGCGAGAGAGGCGAAGGGTGTGGCTCTGGGTATCCTTTGGCAACAACAAGGTTGCACTTATAGGCCAGTGGCATATCTGTTTAGAAAACTAGATAATGTAGTTACAGGTATGCCTGAAATGTATTTATGCAGTGGCTGTTGATGTTCTGTTTGTACAGGAGGAGGAGAGAACGAGGCTGTCACAGTCAATGACTCTACACATTATATCAAGTAGGTACATTTTTACACAACACAGGACGGCACAGAGGCGATCTGGGTATGAGACACTGTTGGCAACCAAAAATGTATTGATCCAGCCCACTTTAAACATTAATTCCACTTTTGATGGGAGTTTTGGGACTGGTAGACATGACTGAGCACGATCTAAAACATAACTGCATTTTGAATTGACCACTTCCTGTCCCTCTAGGGCCGATTAAATGGACTCGCCCCTAGATGGGGGGGTCAGATCTATATGGATGGCTCATAGGCAAAGCCATCGGACAGTGTCTACCTGTGTGGTTATGCTGTGGTGTTGGATACTGGTGAGGTTATTGAAGCCTTTGCTCTAAAATACAACTCAGCACAAGCTGCAGAATTGATAACTCTAAAAATGTTTACTCTAAATTTTGTAAAAACATGGAAAGCCTGAGATTTTAAGACAATTGATGGTAAGTCCTTTTCATTTAAAAATTCATAATAATTCATTTAAATTTGATAGGACGGTTCACAAAAGCAGTACAGTTACCGTCTGAAGTGGCAATAGTGAAAGTAAAAGGTCATGGATCAGGAAATGATCTGTGGGAAACAAGAAGAGAAGAGGAAGCTGCCAAAGCAGCAGCTCAAGCTCAAATTGAATGACTATTTGAGTATGATGTCAAAACAGACCTTGCTATGGCTGTGCAAGTGACTAACATATATGATATTGACATAAAAAAATTTACAGAGTCAACTAGGGCTGGAACGACGCGTCGACGTAGTCGATTACGTCGATTACGTAATTACGTCGATTTGCCGGAAATGCGTCGATGCGTCGCATTGTTTACGTTTTCAAATGAAGGCGGCTTCAGCTCCGACCGGATAATACAAGTGTTATACCAAACAGCCAGAACGTGATCAAAAGTGTGGGAATACTTTAAGCAGAGACCAAATAAAACACATACTGTGTAAAACTGAAATGGCATACCACAGCAGCGCAACATCTGTGCATGATCATCTTAAAAGAAAACAACCTGGAGCTCTCCGACCTCAGAATGACGCGACGGCAGCGTAAGTATTTGAATTTTTACAGTACGTTTTTATACAACAATAGAATCAATGCAGGCATATATGGTGCTTAATACAGCTGTGTTTACATCTTAGTTTAATACGAGCTGCGAGACGCCTGACAGACACGACATTGCATCGCGTCTGGGCAGTATGTTGAAACAGTAAATAAAGAGCGGGACAAGTTTAA
Source organism: Paramisgurnus dabryanus (assembly GCF_030506205.2). Lineage (NCBI taxonomy): Eukaryota > Metazoa > Chordata > Actinopteri > Cypriniformes > Cobitidae > Paramisgurnus > Paramisgurnus dabryanus. The sequence continues at coordinate 16,289,416 of NC_133338.1, read as the reverse complement.
CTTTTTATATTAAGAAGTTATGAAATAATAAGTTACTGTGTTACACTGAGATAGGCATGTGCCCGCGTGCACTGAAAGCCAGCTGGCAGCGCGGAGTTCCCATAGCTTATTTTTTTGCTATGTGCGCAGATATTATAAAAGCTCGTCTCGTTAGGTATTCCTGACATGCGTTTATTTAAAGTAACAGCAGCGTAAACGCCGTTTATAAAATATTAGAAGATCATGCTAACTAAATTTGTATTTACCCGAGACTTAAGAAAAGTTAAATGTTAAAGTTGATGCTAAATGAGAATGCAGTAACGTTACTACTGATAGTAATAATATTAACAGTAATAATATAATGGTTACATTTTATAATAAGGGTTCATGAATCACAATGAACTTATTTTTACTTCAGTCTGAACTAATGCTGAGTAAATGCATGTACTAATCATAAACGAAGTGAAGAGTCATCATTAAGTACAACATGACATGTTTTTTAGTTAATGTATTAATAAACAATGATTTCATGTGAGTCATTTTGTAGTTAATGATGACTCTTCATTAGTTTATGATTAGCACTAGGGCTGGAACAATAAAGAGCAGGACATGTTTTTATATTAATAAGGAGTTATTATTCAGTTTGATTTATTTTTATTTTACTTCTTTAATATTAATATATTTTATTTGTTTAAGGTGAATAATGCCCCTTTTGCACTGTTTATGTTAGGCTGAATTAATGTTGGACTTGTTTTTATGTGATTTGTTATATTTTCCTTGGCACTGGCACTGTTTGTGTATTTGTTTAATTGAGAAAATGCTTCAATAAAATGTTGGCATTAATAGCAGATGTTACATTTATTATTTGTAAAAAAAATCTTTATTTAGACTATTCGATTAATCGAAAAAATAATCGATAGACTAATCGGTTGAAAAAATAGTCGAAATTTGCAGCTCTAGAGTCAACCGACGCAGGCTGACCTCAAACATTGGAGCAAGCACGGATGTGTAGACGAGAGAGAGAGAGAGTAGCACTTCCAAAACTGGGACTGGTAATTTTAATAAGATATTACCATGGTCTATCACATACCAGTAGTAAAAAGTTGACTAATGCAATAAATCAATTTTATTATATTGCAGATGTAAAGAAAACCAGCAAATTTGATTTTCAACTCATGTCTAACCTGTGCAAAAGTGAACCCGCCTCGAAAAACAAAAAAGATTCGTTGCCACACCCCGAGGCACCTTTTTAACATGATCAGATTGATTTCACACGCATGTCGCCGATTGGAAATCTAAAATATATGTTTTATCATAAAAAGGATCCGCAAACTGTAGTTAAAATTTTTGACAAAAGGAAATTATTCTTCCTTGTTTTGGCATACCGAAAACGCTTAGGTTACTCACGTAACCCCGGTTCCCTGAAATAACGGGAACGAAGCATTGCGTCAGTTTGCTGACGCTATGGGGGAAACTCCTGTTTACTCCGTGATTGAAGCCTATTGGTTAACGTCTGTAGAAAATACAGACCAATGACGTTTGAGCCCGCGCGGGGGCGTGGCACACGTCCCTATATAAGCCGGTGAAATACGTCAAGAGCTCATTATTATTCGACTGAAGCGCGCAGCCGAATAACACTCGCTGCGTAGACGTTTGTAGCACGGCCAGCGACGCAATGCTTTGTTCCCGTTATTTCAGGGAACCGGGGTTACGTGAGTAACCTAAGCGTTCCCTTTCAATACGGTTCACTTCGCATTGCGTCAGTTTGCTGACGCTATGGGGGAACGTAATCCCATCCCGCCGTGCATACACAACGGACTGAGGTGCCCTTACCGGAGAGACACTGCATGTGGCCCTAACCCAGCATATACATAGCTCTAGCGAGCGCAAGTGTAAGCACCATATATGAGACAGTAATACGCATACAGTGAAGTTTCTAAACGCACCATGATGCATATACAATAGAGCACGAGACGGCGGGTTCCCTGAGCGCGCCGCGAGCTGTGCATGAATTATTAATAGGTAGCCATGACGGTGAGCTAGCAACGCACCGTGAAGGCATACAGAAACGCAGTCGCGTGAATCATTAAGCCGATAAGACCTGTGCTTGTAAGGCAGGTACATCCAGGCTATAAAATCTGACAAACGTAGATGGCGAGGACCAGCCGGCCGCGTTACAAATGTCAACGATAGAAATCCCCGTAGACCAAGCCCAAGATGAAGCCATACCCCTCGTGGAGTGAGCTTTTAAACCAACTGGACAATGTTCATTCAGGGAGGCGTAAGCCAAAGCAATGGCTTCGACGATCCATTTAGATAGCCTCTGTTTAGTGAGCGGCATACCTAAGGAATGTTGTGCGAAGCTTACGAACAGCTGATCTGACTTGCGATATGAGGCAGAACGGTCCGTGTATATTCTTAACGCTCTGACGGGGCAGAGCGTGTTCGGGGTTTGTTCGCCGTCCGCCGTCGGAAGGGCGAGAAGTGAAACCACATGAACTCTAAATGGCGTGGTCAAAACTTTAGGAATGTATCCCGCTCTCGGTCTAAGGATCACTTTGCTATCGTTAGGACCGAATTCCAGACACGACGGGTCAATTGAAAACGCGTGTAAATCGCCCACTCGTTTAACCGATGCCAACGCCAGGAGGAGAGCGGTTTTAAACGAGAGAGCGCGCAGGTCAGCCTGTTCGAGGGGCTCGAAAGGGGGACCGCGCAGCGCTTTCAGGACCGTGGACAGATCCCAAGACGGGACCGTGTTAGGTCGCGGTGGGTTTAGTCTGCGAGCGCCTCTAAGGAATTTAATGATGAGATCATGTTTTCCCACGGTGCGACCGGCGATAAGGGCGTGATTCGCCGTTATCGCCGCCACATACACTTTAAGCGTCGAGGGCGCGCGACCGCTGTCCAGCATTTCCTGCAGAAAGGAGAGAATATGCTCCACTTCACAGGTGTTTGGGTTTAAGTCTTTCGTCGTGCACCAGTCAGAAAAAATAGACCACTTTTGAGCGTAAAGGCGCCTGGTAGATGGGACCCTAGCTTCAGTTAGAGTATTTAACACCCGTCCTGAAAGGCGTGATGGTTGCCGTTCAGAGACCAAACGTGTAGATTCCATAGCTCCGGCTGTGGATGCCATATCGTCCCTCTCGCCTGAGATAGGAGGTCTTTCCTCAGCGGTACTGGCCATGGTGCTGATGTTTTCAGCTGCCATAGGTCGGGGAGCCATGGTTGATTGTGCCAAAACGGGGCGACCACAATTATCGCGCATTTCGTCTCTCTTATCCTCTGAAGGACCTGTGGTAACAGAGCCACCGGAGGAAAAGCATACAGAAGACATGCCGGCCATGCTTGCGACAGGGCATCGTGGTGTCTCGAGAAGAAGATCGGGCAATGCGCGTTCTCGTCTGACGCAAACAGATCGATCTCCGCCCGGCCGAAGACGGTCCATATTCTCTCGACCGTCTGAGGATGCAGTCTCCATTCTCCCGGCGGCGGACCGTTGCGCGAGAGAATGTCTGCACCCGTATTGGCTACACCCGGTACGTGAGTCGCTTTTAACGAACGTACGTTCGCGTGAGCCCATAATAAAAGGCCGTCTCGCCAGCCTGGATAGGGAGCGAGATCTCAGCCCTCCTTGGTGGTTTATGAACGAAACCACCGTCATACTGTCCGACCGCACTAGAACGTGTTGATGTTGGAGTTTCGGTCGAAAGTGTCGTAGCGCCAAGATAACCGCCCACATCTCGAGGTGGTTGATATGTAGCTGAGACAACTGGTTGTTCCACGCACCGAAGGCGAGCTCGCCGTCGCAGTGAGCGCCCCAACCCGTCGCAGACGCATCCGTAGTCACCACTTTCCTCCTGCTCACGGAGCCGAGCTCCGTGCCCGAGAGGAAAAGGTGAGGGGATGTCCATATCGAAAGCGCTTTCACGCAGCTGTACGTGATTTTGATTAATAAGCGGCCCGACAACCAAGCACGGGGCGGAACTTTCGCTTTCAACCAAAACTGAAGCGGCCTCATGAACAGCATTCCCAACGGTATTAGTGGGGATGCTGCTGCCATCAGACCCAGCATTTTTTGGAATCGTTTGAGAGGGAGATGTGAACCCGCTTTGAACGATGCCGCCTCGCGTCTGATCGTGAGCGCGCGTTCCTGTGTAAGCCATGCCCGCATCTTTAATGAGTCGAGCGTCGTGCCTAAGAACGCAATTCGCTGCGTGGGGGTGAGCAAACTCTTCTGGAGGTTGATTTTGAACCCCAAATTCTCCAAATGCTGGAGTACAACGGTCTTGTGCGCAGTAATTTCCCTCTCTGACTGTGCTAGAATAAGCCAATCGTCGAGGTAATTCAATATGCGGATGCCGCTCTGTCTGAGAGGGGCGAGAGCCGCATCCGCACATTTGGTAAATGTGCGTGGTGCCAGAGATAATCCGAAGGGCAGAACTTTGTACTGGTATGCTGTCCCGTCGAGCGCGAATCTTAGGAACGGCCTGTGACGTGGCGCTATCGGAATGTGAAAGTAAGCGTCTTTCAGATCCACTGATACGAACCAATCGCCCGGTCGAATTAACGCCATGATTCGTCTGGCTGTAAGCATTTTGAACGGCCGTTTGGCAAGAGCGCGATTCAAAACGCGTAGATCCAATATCGGTCTGAGGCCGCCGTCTTTCTTTGGAACGAGAAAATAACGACTGTAAAAGCCTGATTCGCTTTGATCCGCCGGGACCGTCTCTATCGCGTCTTTTAGTAATAAAGAACGCACCTCTTCCCTGAGGATCTGCATACGATCGTCTGGGACAGTGGTGTAGAGAACGCCGCGAAACCGGGGTGGTCTCCGTGCGAATTGAAGTGAATAACCGTGTTGGATTACGTTTAGAATCCAGCCCGGCATACCGGGGGTGGATTGCCAAACGTGAAATTTGACGGCGAGCGTCGATATGCTTATGGACGTTAAGCCGTGTGTGTGTGTTTGTGTGTACAGAGGAGGAAATTTGCTCTTTTTGTGAAAAGGTAAAAATTTGTGTTTCGCTGTTACAGCGAGGGTGTGTCCAGCGCCCGAGGGGACTGAAACACGCAGAACTTTCGAGGGCGGGCCGGCCGAAGCGGGACCAGAGCCTCTTTTCCTCCTCAGACTCTCTTCAGGGAGGCGGCGCCGGCGTCGGGTCCAGCGTAATCCGAGGACGGGGACCGCGGCGTCGAGGCGGGCCAGCCGGTCGTGCAGGACGCTGGCGCTTGACCTCCGGTTCAGCTCTCTGCTGGGGCTGAGCTGGTGCTGGCTTAGGGCGTTGAGCTGGCGGCGGTTTTGGGCGGCCGGTCTCAGACGCTGAGGCAGATCGTTTTGGTAGAAAATGCCGCATAGCCTGCGACGATTTCTGTGCCTCAGTGAAGCGCTGGGTGAACCCCTCCACAGCAGAGCCAAAGAGCCCCGACGGTGACACGGGCGAGTCAAGAAGGGCAACCCGATCCGTGTCCTTTATCTCCGTCAAGTTCAGCCACAGATGTCTCTCCAGAACAACCAGGCTGGCCATGGCTCTTCCTACAGCCTAAGTGGCGACTTTAGTGGCGCGAAGGGCCAGATCAGTCGCGCTGCGCAGGTTCTGAAAGGTCGACGGGTCCGGACCTGTCTCGTCCATGTCACGGAGGAGTTTTGCCTGGTATACTTGCAGCACCGCCATCGTATGGAGAGCGGATGCAGCGTGGCCGTCGGCGGCGTAAGATTTCGACGCCAGGGTCGATGTCAGGCGACAGGGCTTTGACGGATGGTTTAATTTAGCCCTCCATCCGCCGGCTGAAGACGGGCAGAGATGGGCGGCGACAGTTTCCTCGAGCGGCGGCATCTTGGAGTAGCCGTGTTCATCAGCGCCGTCCACTACGGAGAGGACGTGGGAGACGGCGCTCTGAGCTCGGGTGGAGTGGGGAGCACGCCAAGATTTGGTGAGCTCCTGGTGGACCTCAGGGAAAAACGGCGCCTGCCGTTGGCGGGACGATTGACGGCGCCCGGGCTGCAGAAACCACTCGTCCAACCGGCTGAGTTGAGGCTCTGACGGCGGCGACCACTTGATGTTGAGCTCCGTCGTAGCTTGTGTCAAGATGCGGATGAGCTCAGAGTCGTGAGGACGCGACTCGGTAGGTTCATCAGCGGCGGCTGCGTGGGCGTCGTCATCCGAAGTCGCCCAATCCTCTAACTCCTCAGAGGATGACATCACTTCCAAGTTGTCACCGGACCCAAAGGAAACCATGCCGCTAGCACTCGGCAGGGGGCGTAGGTCTTCATGGGCGAAGGTGACAGGGTGACGGCGGGGAGACAGAGCACGCGGGGGATGAGCCGGCGTGGACTCGGTCTCAGGGCGTCTTCCAGCTTCACGGCTCCGCTGCTGTTTAGGCGGGAGAGCACGGGAAGCCTTCCATTTAAAGATCTCGAGGCGGGAGCGCAGCACCGCGATAGGAAGGAGCTCGCAGTGGGCGCAGCCCGCCTCGGCGAGTACGGCCTCGGCGTGGGCAGGACCCAGACAGATGACGCACTCCTTGTGGAAATCCTCCACAGGTAAAGGGGCTCGGCAGGAGCCGCAATGCCGAAGCGACATTATCTCAACGCGCTTCTGCTCTTTTAGATACTCTCTTTTAGGCTCACCGGAAAGCGGCAGGGGAACACGCTGGTGTGTTGTAGTCCGCTGCAGTGCTTGGATCGATGGCGAGTAAGGGCTTCTTCTTCGGAGCAGCGAGAAGGTTCGCGCTGAAGGAGAAAAGTAATGAGCTCTTGACGTATTTCACCGGCTTATATAGGGACGTGTGCCACGCCCCCGCGCGGGCTCAAACGTCATTGGTCTGTATTTTCTACAGACGTTAACCAATAGGCTTCAATCACGGAGTAAACAGGAGTTTCCCCCATAGCGTCAGCAAACTGACGCAATGCGAAGTGAACCGTATTGAAAGGGAACAACGGAATACGACAAAGGGACACCTTTTGTGTCCAGAGTAACGTAGCTCTTAGCTAAAGCGTTGTCTATTGATTGGCATTTTAATATCCCGTATCACCTACAATTAGCAGCTGTCATAAAGAGAACGGATGCGAAAATTAAACAGACGATAACCAAATCTGTGTTAGAAACGGGAAAGAAATGGGTAGATTTGATACCTCCTTTATTATCCAAAATAAGAATGACCCCATCTTCAACCAAATAATTATCTTCATTTGAAATACTAATGGGCAGGCCTTTCCCCACCCCTTGGGTGAAAGGCCGTGCTGGCATTTCTTCCCCAGGTGACCTGGAGCTGAGACAGGAAGACTACGTGGTGTCCATAATTGAGAAATTGAACTCTATCTGTGCTAATGTTTCTTTATCTCCCCCCTCAGAAAACCCTACTCATTCTTTTGCTCCCGGACAGTGTGTTCTAATTAAGAGTCTGAAACCGACAAGGGTTGGAGAGCCAAACTACTACGGCCCAGCCAAGGTGATTGCTATCACCAGGACCGGGGTTCTGACTGATCGTCAGCCGCAGTGGATTCACGCCTCGAGGCTGAAACACCACTCTGCTGATTTACCAGAATTACTGTGTGAAAGAGGCTATAATGAAACAACATGCAACATACACATAATGCAAACATACATGGAATTGCCAGTAAAATGCAATTTTACAAATATGAAAACACATGTGTTTTATCAGTGTCCAGTATGTATTATACAGATATATTATTTACAAGTGCACAATTTAAGATGTGTTTGATTATATGTGCAAAAATGCAATTGTTCAGATGTCATTGTGAAGTTGGGAAGTTCAGTTGTTCGGCCTTAATATAGCCTGAGGGAAAAAAAACTGTTCTTGTGTCTGGCTGTTCTGGAACTTTACTCTGGAGGTGTAAAGATCTTGAATGTTGGGTAGAGAGGAATAAATTATCTTTTCAGCTGTCCTGACTGTCTGCTGTAGCCTGTTGAGATAGCCGAACCAAACCAGACAGTTATAAAGGAGCACAGAATAGATTCTATGATGGCTGATTAGAACTGCTTTAGCAGCTCCTGTGGCATGTTGAATTTCTTCAGCTGGCTAAAGAAGTACAACCATAGAATGTAAAAAATCTGGATGTCAGAGCCTGCACGGGGTCCAGTTTTGGAGACCCGCTCCGGGCCGTACCCGCAAAGTTCAGCACCAGATCCGTCACCCGTGATAAAATCAAAATTAAATCCGCCCGTACCCAACCCATACCTGCATAAATCACACGCTAAAATCATTCCAATTAAAGTGCTTCATTTTTTATCTCGCACCTCTCTCAACATCACAACACCATCATGAATGGGCTAATGAAACAAGCTGAAAGTGCGCTTTGAATTGCGCCATTCAAGTAGTGTACGATCGGCACCTAAATAGGCTATGGAACTTAATATCTATACACAAATAGACCTATTAATAACAAGAAAAAAATACAACCTACCTACACAACCCCTGCTGTGCTCCTACAACTATCCTCTCGAAATGCTAAGAGAAGACTTTCCCAGCTTTTGGCTATCAACGGCAAAACTTTATGCAACTCCTGCAACACTCACTCTAACTAGGCTACAAGAAGCATCAACAAAGGTCGCGCACTGTCACAGTGGTGCACTGTAAAAAAAAACTTTGCTGCCTTAAAATTTTTTGTTGAATCAACTCAGATTTACAAGTCATGTCAACAGAAATTAGTTGTCACAACTTATAAAATATAGTTAAGAAAAATCAACTTAAATTTATCAGTTATAGACCATTTCAAATGATGTAAACAACACTGGTCCAGAAACACTTCCTGTTTCAGTTTGTGACTGTTTTATTATTATTTTATCCCAACGTTTATCTAGTGTTACAAAACTGAAACAGAAAGTGCTTCTGGACCAGTGTTGTTTACATCTTTTGAAATGGTCTATAACAACTCCCCTTTAGTTATAACAACTCATCTCTAGTCAAGATAAATAATAGTAATTTGAAATGACTTGTAAATCGTGTCAAATGTCATGTGTTGCGCGTGTAATGGTAATTTAATGGTAGTTCATACAAATATTGCACATATTTTCATTTGCGCTACTACCCGCTAGGGCTGGGCAAAAAAATTGATTTTCCGATAATCGTTTTTTTTTAATGTGGTCGATTCAGAATCGATTCTCAAAGAGCATAATCGATTTTTTTCTTTCATATTTATTTCTGCAAACATTGAACGAAAGATTAACGTTAATCGAATTACTAGTCTTCTTCACTAGATGTCACCCTATTTTTTGCTTTGTGTGAGGTTACCAAGGAGCGAGAGGCAAGCCTGTCATTCATTAATTCAGTGGTTAAAATGGCGGTTTCAGGTGCTTCATCGATTTTAATAATTAATTACCCACTTGAAACCTGCTGTTCACTGTTCTTTTTATTAGTATAGTAGTTGTATTTAATCTATATTTATTGAGTTGAATCGAGTATAAAAACTGCCCCGAGAACCGGAATCGAAAATTGAATCGAGAATCGAAATCGAATCGATTTGACAGCTTGTGAATCGAAATTGAATCGATCTGGAAAATCTGAATCGATACCCAGCCCTACTACCCGCCCGCACAGAGTTAATTATCCGCTCACATCCCTGCACTTGAATTTTATGAATGTCACAATCCACCCGTTTTAGAGACTTTTATGCGGGTATCCGACCCGTTGCAGGACTCTGGTCCCCATGACGTCACCCATAGGTTTGTAAAGAGCGTTTTTTGAAGCCAATAGTAGGCGGTGCCTGTCGTCGCCATCTTGGCCGCGCATCACTCACGGATAACCCAAAAATTTAAGGTCATTCCTATTGTATTCAGTTCAGTTCCATTTATGTATATAGCATGTTTAAAAACAACCATGGTTGACCAAAGTACTGTAAGACCTGTAAACCCTGACAAAAGGTATTTCTAAAAGACAGCATGAAAATTGCTGAATCCACAGGGAACCGCTTCCTAATTCCTGCTGAATTATCATCTGAAACCTTTCTCAAAGAATTCACATCTACCCCCAAGACAGTTACCCCATGTGGTGACCTTCCACACTTTCTTCGTTCCCCTCTCCTCATGTTCTAAAAGCAAACTGTATACATTCTACATGCACAAAGAATCTGAAACTGATCTTGTTTGGTGTTATATGAAGTGTTAATGCAAGTGGTACATTTGGGTTTATTAATATGACAACAGGATTCAATGTTAATCTGTGACAATAAATAAGTAAACTTAACCTAATGTTGGGAGACAACTCCTACCTTAGAGATGTTGACCAATCACCCACTGTATGTATATTAGGTAACACCCCTGAATTTTACAACAACCAATCAGTACCAAACTCCTATATGCTTTGTCTCTCTGGACATTTAAGGGAATAATGTAAAATGGTTCAGGGGGTCTTTCTGTACATGTATTTTATTTTACTTTGAGAAATCTGTATCCAGATATTCATCATTTACCAGACAGCATTATTCTCATTTGATTATATTTGTTTCCTCGTATTTGAATTGGAATGTAAATTGGCTTCTGAATTATGTTTTTCCTACCTGGTTAATAAATTGTTATGTTTGATTTTATTCTGTGTTGCTCGGTAAATGTTGACACTGCAAGTAATATCGTTGTTACCGTAAGGACTGAAATCAGGCTAGGATCGGCCCAATCCCAGTTAGATAGTGAATAACACATCAGCTGAGGTTTGAGAGATACGACTAGCAATTGGCGTTAGTTTAAATGTACTTAGAAGCGGGGAGGCTGTGTTTCCGTTTAGAGTAACATTTCTGATTACTCTAAATAGGGTCAGCCTCAACCTCTGTTTATTTCAATATTATACTATTCATTAACTTTGACTAGAAATAATTATTGTAATAATTAAGTGTCACCTCTAAGGGGACTAAATAAAGTATGCTTCAAATTGAGCACGCAGAGAGCGGCCGCTTAAGCCTATAGTCCAACCTCTGGCAGCGACCAACACTGATTCGCTTATGACCGTTGACCAGTATATTAATTATGAGGCCCGTACTAGGATCATGTGCGACTGTGAGAACCGAATGAACGAGTGTAATACCAGAGCTTTATCAGAATAAATAAACAAACATCCATCTAAATTCTGTACGTTTTAAAAGTAATAATCAATCCGATTTGTAATATAATATAAACTAAATCTTTGTCTTTGGAGTCAGATTAGAGATAAATATACCTAAATTACATAACGCCAAAACATCATCTGCAAAGCACAGGAAAAGACAGAACGCGCTATAATCCTTCCCATGCGGTTTGGACTTCGCCATTGGGCCAAACGGATGGATGGGGACATATAATGTTTCACCCCCTTACAGTACTTAACAATGTCATACACAAATAAGACAAATACAGTAAAAACATAAAAAAATGTCTCTGCTTAGCACGAAACAAAAGCAAAGGAATACAGGTGTGTCTAATGTAATTACTTAAAAATTCCAACAGTATGAGCAGTTCTTATGTGTACAGGTAAACTATTCTACAAATTAGCAGAAACCACTGAAAAGGCTCGGTCACCTTTATTTTTAAACCTGGTTCTTGGTACATCAAGGAGCAACTGATTGGATGACCTCGGTGCTTTAACGGGAGTGTGGACATGTAAAAGCTCTGATAAATAAACAGGTGCCAACCCATTTAAAATCTTAAATACAAACAATAAAATCTTAAAATCAATCCTGCAGCGTACAGGAAGCCAATGTAGTGAAGCTAAGACAGGGGTTATGTGCTCATACTTTTTAGTCCCAGTTAAAAGCCGAGCTGCTGCATTCTGGACTAACTGCATGCGTTGGAGCGATGACTGATCCAAACCAACATACAAAGAGTTACAGTAGTCTAGTCTAGATGTAATAAAAGCATTAATTAAAATTTCAAACTCCTTGCACGGCAGATAGGGCTTGACTTTAGCCAACAGTCTCAATTGAAAAAAATGGCATTTACAACAGAACTAATCTGTTCATCAAATTTAAAAGCACTGCCAAAAATTACACCAAGATTCCTACTTAATGTATGAATATACAAACCTAAATCACCAATACGCAGGCACTTAAATCTCCAGGATGACCAAACACAACAATCTCAGGCTTATTTTCATTTACACAAAGAAAGTTCTGATCCAGCCAATTTTTTTATCTTTCGTGCAATTTAATAATGACTGAGATGAAGCTTTGTCATTTGTTTTAAGAGGCAAGTAAATTTGTATATCATCATCTGATTGTATATCATGAAAAGTAATATTGTGCTTTCTAAAAATATTCCCCAAGGGCAGCATATACAAAGAGAATAACATAGGACCCAGTACTGACCCCTGAGGAACACCACAGAAAAAATTGGCAACAGATGATGAAAAGGTGAAAAACTTCTGCCTTTCTGATATGATTGAAACCATTTAAGGCTATACCCTTAATACCAACACACTGTTCAAGTCTAGATAAAAGAATAGAGTGTTTGTCCATATCAAAGGCCGCAGTCAAATGCAAAAGGACTAAAACGGCAGAGTTATTCAATTCAATTCAATTCAATTCAAATCACTTTATTCATCCCCATGGGGCAATTAAGAGACACAAAGAGCAGCACATTCCACCACATACAATACAATACATCACCAGTACATAAATATATATAACGAGAGGGCAAGGGATATGAGATCAATGCATCAATTTTCAGTCTATAGAAAGATTTGTGAGGTATGAGGGCTGAGAATTTAAGAGCTGAACAGCTCTAGGGACAAAGGTCACCTTCCTCCTCTGGGTCTTACACGCCTGACAGCGAAGTCTACGTCTTGAGGGGAGCCATTCAAACATCGGAAACACAACATGTGATGGATCACGAAGAATCCTCCAAGCGGTCTTCAAGGTCTGCTGTTCACACAAGGTAGACAGATCTCTCAAGGGGTGTCCAATAATCTTGGAACATACTTTGACAGTTTGATGTAAACGATTCCTATTTTGTAGACTAATAGAATAGAACCAACAAGTGAAAGAGAAGGTTATCACACTTTCAATAAATGAATAATAGAATGTAGTCAGAATGTCCTTGTTTACATCAAATGATCTTAATTTCCTGAGCAGGTACTGCCGCTGATGGCATTTCTTCAGAATTTCCTCTGTGTTGGACGAAAACTTCAGCATGTTATCAAAAATGGTCCCAAGATATTTATATTCCTCCACAACCTCTACTAATTTTCCTTGAATAGTGGTGTTAACTGCCTCAGCCAACTGCATCTGCTTGGAAGAAAAGGTCACTATCATCTCCTTGGTTTTATCCACATTCAGCTCTAAACAGGACATTTCACACCACTCCACAAACTCCTGCAGAGCTGAACTGTGGTTGTGGAGGGAGCCTGAAAGCAAAGACAAGATGACTGTGTCATCAGCAAATTTAACTATGTGACAGTTAGGCTGAGTCGATCTACAATCGTCTGTGTAGAGGATGTAAAGGAGGGGAGAAAGGACACACCCCTGAGGTGAACCTGTTGACGTGATCAGAACATCCGAGAAAAAGTTATTAACCAATACTCTTTGACTCCTGTTAGTCAGAAAGTCTATAATCTACAAAATGAGATGATGACCCAAATGAAAGTGGGTGACAAGCTTTTCTGCCAGGATATGTGGCTGCATGGTGTTAAATGCTGACGAAAAGTCAGCGAACAGAAGTCTGGCTGTCGAGTTTGGGATTTCCAGATGTTTATGGATATTGTCTAGAATGAACATTTTAGCATCATCGACCCCCCTCCCCACCCGATATGCAAACTGAAGTGAGTCCATCATTGGATTTGTCAATTTAGTTATATAGTCTCTTATGACCCTTTCCATGGCCTTCATAACCAAGGAGGTTAGGGCCACAGGCCTAAGGTCGTTCAGAACTTTGATGGTACCCTTCTTGGGTATGGGGATCACCGTAGAGTATTTCCATGACTGGGGGACTGTACTGTAGTTGATAAAGCATTGAAATAGGTGTTGGAATACACCCCCCAATTGCTCTGCACAGTGCCTAAGGGTCCGCCCGCAGATGTTGTCTGGACCTGGCGCCTTGTTCACTTTGGTCCTCTTGAGGGCACTGACCACTTCCTCTGAGTCGATAATGATGTTACACTCATCAGGTTCTAGTGAGGAGATTAATCTTTTGAGATCAGAACTGTTATCCCTCTCAAATCTGGTAAAAAAGGTATTCAGGTCATTAGGTAGTGAGGTTGAACTGCAGCCTATAACCTGAATAGGCTTACGACTGACAGGACTAATGTTGACTGCTGCCATACTTTTAAGGCCCTGCCATGCGGCATGTAGATCACCCTGAGCAAATGTTCTCTCCACCTTGTTCTTATATCTCAGTTTGGCTTTTTTTATGGCACGCTTGACCTCTCTATTGACCTCTTTCTTTTCCAACTCAGAGCCGGTAAAGAAGACCCTCTTTTTTTTGTTTAAAATCTCCTTTAAGTCCTTAGTCACCCAGGGTTTGTTGTTAGGGAATATTGTGACCCTCTTAACAGGTATAATATTATCCACACAAAAAGAGATATAAGAGGATACTATATCCACTTGTTCATTTAAGTCACCAGAAGAAGATGTTAATATGGACCAGTCGGTGGTCTCAAAGCACCCTTGCAGTTCCATAATGCTGTCGGCAGTCCACTGTTTAATGTCCTTCCTTATTTTTTCTGACCTCTTCACAACTGGTAGGTATGTTGAGGCTAGTAAAATTCCAAGGTGGTCAGCAGAGCCAAGAGGGGGTAGAGGGACGGCCTTATAGGCATCTGGCACTGATCCATAGCATTTATCTTATGTCTTTCCTGAACGAGTGGCACAGTGAATATATTGAGAAAAACCCTTAAGAGATCTGTCCACCGAACACTGATTAAAATCACCTAAAATAAATTTAGGGGCATCTGGGGCTATAGATTCAAGTTTATCTAGCGTTTTTCTAATACAGTCAATAGCCAGGGATTCTTTAGCTCTGGGATGAATGTAAACTATAATTAAAAAAATTTGTGGAAATTCCCTTGGTAGATAAAAGGGACGCAGGGAAACAGCCAGCAGTTCGATATCAGCATTACATAGTTCTTCCCTAACAACGGTTGTCGTGCACCAACTCTTATTGACATAAAGGCAAACACCGCCTCCCGACTGTTTGCCTGTGAGCGTAGGATCTCGATCAAGACGTAAGGGGGATCCAAAGCCATTAATATACAATCCGTCATCCGCATCATTCGCATTAAGCCATGTCTCAGTAAATGCCAGCATAGATGCGGTCCGATATTCATACATGTAGTTGACATTGGCTTGCAGTTCATCAATTTTATTGCGCAAAGAGCGCACGTTAGCTAGCACAATAGAGGGGAGTGCACAGTGTTTATTTTTCCCCCTTTTTAATCTGGCTCTAATTCCACCCTTCTTGCCCCGCTTTGTTACCTTACTCGTGTGTGTAGTGTCTCTATCGTCCTGATGTTTAAGCTGGATCTCCTCCTGAAGCCTCACAGCAAAAGCAGCTTCATTAGGAATAAGTTGCAGCAGAGAGTGCCTTGAATAAGTAATCCGTTGTCCGTTCGGAGTGCATACTCCGTATGTGAAACAGCAAAAGTAATCCAGGTAGTAGGATAAGAACACCATTAACCACAGGAGAATTGCGCCATCCATTCCTCTGTTGTAGACGTTGAGAGCTAGCCGATCTTGGTTAGCTCAATCAGCTGTTACAGGTGGCCTGGACTCCCCAGCAAACAGTGTGAAACCTTAAAGTGTCTTTGTAATATCTCCAGAAACTTAAATTGTCCGCACCTCACAGGTGATAAACTGTGATAAACTGTAGATAACAATCACACTTGCAAAGATGCAAAAAAAGGGCAAAACACACACAAACAAAAAAGACAAATATGTATACAAACAGCACGCTACTCTTTGTGCCTACAGGTCGCCACATGAGCAGCGCCCCCAATGTTCCAGAGTCCATAGTTAAAAGAAGATCATTAGAAACTCTTTTGAGATACAGATGTTCTGGTATCATATTTAGTATTTTATGACAGAAGACCGAATGACAACATGCAAAAATAAACATGACTTTTTACCTTTGTGTGGATCACAAGTCGAATCCAGTCAGTTTCAGATGTGTGAATCATCTAATGAACAATTTTTTCCACAAATGCGTATAATCCGTGAAATATAGATAAATAGTCTATTGTTTACATCCAATTTCGCATGAACGTCTGGTAATACATTATAATATACAATCTGAGGAATATTTACATCGTAACATGTAAGGGTATATGCGAATACATTCTGTTAAACACATGAACCCGCCTTCAAAGTTTGTATTTAAAATAGGGAGGTAGTATAACAGATAATCCAAACACCGCCTTCGAAAACGTGAGGTCCTTTAGGGATGTAACCAATCGCTCGCTCGTTCCTCCATCAGCCAATGACTTCATGGAAAATTTTGATAGACAAAACATGTAGCCAATTATATAACGAATTCTCTCTGTAACTTATGTGTGTTTGGACTCATGCTGCGCTGCAAGAACTGACAGAGAGATGACGTCAAAGTACTGCGAGAGCGAGTCGAAATTAAACTACTCCGTAAGATTTCTTGAAGAGCTCTCGTGGTACTTTGACGTCATCCAACTGCAGCGCTGCATGAAGTCAGTGACGCGGCTGACGTAGGACGCGGCTGACTGTTATTTGTTTCGCCCCAGCTTCTTTTATTGTTTTGTGCGCCCAAGCTTCGTTTACAGTCTGGGGAGACGCACACTATAAGTTTGAAAAAAAACTTAGCAAACATGTCTGAGGAACAGGGCAGACGCGTCACTACAGTCACGGGACTTCACGCTCGAGCCGGAAGAGAAGACAATGCTGAATAAAGTAGTAATTCTTGCTATTTTTGGACCAAATTGTATTTTTGATGCTTCAACACATTCTTACTGACCCACTGATGTCACATGGACTACTTTGATGATGTTTTTATTACCTTTCTGGACATGGAAACCGTACATAGATTTTCAATGGAGGGGACATTAAGCTCTCTGACTTAATCTAACGTTAAAACATCTTAAACTGTGTTCCGAAGATGAACAGAGGTCTTCAGAGTTTAGAACTCCTCAACGAAATGTGATTTTTACACCAGATTTAATACACTGTTGTATGAGCACAGTCTGAGGCCACACATTTTTTTTAATTCTTGCACCACTAGTTGGCCTCATAATTAAACCACACCTGTGATATCAAGCAAGCCCTATGGTCATACAACTGTTTCTTCGCTAAACTAAAGTGAATAGTCATGAAATTTGCCAGATGTAACTCAATCATGACCTGAGGTTGCATGCACAATTTTGTCATAGCGTCACCTAGTGAATGTCTATTTTTGCCAAAGACAACTGCAACGTTTCATCTAAAATCATGTGTCATTATAGATTATTCCTTTAATTGCTTGAAGTATAATCTTTAGTGGATACTAATTCGTTCCCTAGCAACCAATGAGAATATCCTAGCAACCGTTTTAAAAGAGTTTTTTCTCTGCATCAGAACATCGTAGAGACATGGGGGTGTGCTCTTTTGACTCAACCGATTTTAAAGAGCTTTTCTATGCATCAAAAAATCGTAGAGACATAAGGGGGGGGGGGGCTCTTTTGACTCATGAACACCACTGTAACATTTTGTGACCTGTATTATGACACAATGTTAATGGAGAGATTAAATGAATGAGAACAGCTTTTTGCTGACAACTTTTACATTCTTTCATCTGAAATCATAAGGTTTCATAATTAAATCATATTCCTTAGGTTCTTTAAACTGCTCATCGAAACTCAAATTTACTTCATTCTGTGCCCTTTCAGCTTGACCCCGGTATTGCTGCTAGCAGCTATATTTTTGTCTTGTTTTCAGTAGAAATATCAAAAAATTCTTAAATCAAGATGTATTTTCTTGATGAGCAAAATGACCTAAAAAAATAAGTATATATGCCCGAAATTTTCTGCTTGTGCTCCTAAATTTTTCAGTCAGGGGGTACAGTACTAGCCTGGCTCCACCCTCCTACGTGCTTCCGCTTAATTTTCATTTCGCTTCAGCAGTACGTCTGGGATGGCTCTATAGAGTTTCGTTTTCTCCTGCAAAAATCTGCAGGACCAATCAGCGAACAGATGGGGGTGGGGGTAAACGATGACGTTGAGGTTGTGCGTCAGTTTGAGTTCAGTAATGGCAGCGGAGAAAGACGTGAGAAAAGCTATTCGGTCCGTTGTTGCAAAACTGCCGAATATACAGAAGTTAAAGCCGGAGCAAGAACCAGGTTTGCTAAGTTTTGTTTGTCTGATTATTCTGACTTGTTGTTTCCGTCCGGTTTTGGTGCATGATATACGTCACGACCACACGTTAGCGATTGGCTTCGGCAGACCCTGAGTGACTCTGGGCAGATCCAATAGTTTTAAACTTCAACAATGGACCCTCCTTAACGGAAGTAACGCTTTGCAATGGAGCGTGGCCAGACTCTCTGTATAAATGAAATGAATGTACGAGAGTCTGGTTGGACCAGGCTAGTACAGTACTCCTAATAACAAAAAAGTTAGTCTGGAGCCCTGAATTACTAGAATTACTAGACTTAAAAAAACTTAAGTTATTTATTTTCAACTTGTTTATAGGAAACTTGCAGTATACAGTAAACTAAAATTTGAAGCAATGTGTGCTTTTGATTTCAGTTGAAGTCAAAATGTTCAATAAACAACCTTAACCAATACTTTCCTCTTCACTTAATTCTTTTAAAATCACAAAAATAACAACAAATGCCCTTTTTTCAATAGAAAAATATATCCCACTTTTAATATCTGAGCACATTTAAAATACAAACCTTGCCAGCGAACTAGAGGCAAAAAATAATAATAATAATCGATCATTAATCGTAACCGATGTCAAATGTTAAATTAATCGGTTTTGATTTTAGGTCAAATCGTTCAGCCCTAATATACATTTATATATTTCAGTAATAGAATAATTGAATTATTCTAAACTAAAAATAACGTTCTATTTTCTTAAAAAACTCCAAACCAAACTTCAAACTTGGCAAACCAAAAACTAACATTAGTGGGCAGAAACAATTGGCTTGCAAGGAAATCCAGGATTTATTAATATTCTACATTAAACAATGTATTTTTTATTTGGGCCCACCACACACCAGCTTATTAGTGGAGAGGAGACAGAGTGATATAGCCAATTAGTATGAGGGGAGGATTAGTAGGCCAACATGCAAGTTTGGCCAGGATGCTGGGGCACACCCCACTCATCTTATCCTAAGGACAGTGCTTTTTTTGAAAGTATAGTGTCCCTGTCACTATACTGGAGTGTTAGGACCCACACAGCCCACAGGGTAAGCACTAATCCTCTAACTAAAATCTTACTAACACCTCTACCAGCAGCAACCTGGTTTTCCCAGGTGTTCTCCCATCCAAGCACTGACCAGGCTCAGCCCTGCTTAGCTTCAGTGGGCAAGCTGTTTTGGGGTACAGGGTGATAAGGCTGCTGGTTTAAATCTTATCTCTCCGATAGATCTTTCAGGGTGTCGTGGAGGGGAACGTTGTCCACAGCCCACATGCTGCTCAACTCCTAATCCAGGCTCTGGTATTCTTTAGCCCCACTCATCTTCCAAAAACCCATAAGGGCTCATGTAACACCGCTCTTCATCCCTCTCCACTGGCCCTTGTCTTTCCATCACAAAAGGGCACTAAATCACATTCCTGCTCTTTTTCCTTCACTATTCCCTGCTGGTGGAATGGCCTCCTATAGGAGTCCGATCAGCCACATCTCTCACTACATTCAAAAAGCCACTAAAAACTCATATTTTCCAAAAATACTTGACAATTTGATCTTGACTACAGACTATGATGCCGATATGAACGTTCCTTACAGAAAACATTAAATGCTTTTGAAAGATGTAAGAACTTGTTTGTCCAGCAGAGCGCGCCCTAATGGTTGCTAATGGCGACCCAGGTCACTCACTGGAGTGACGCCAGCCAATCCCCCACCCCCTTCACTTCAGTCAGTGATCTCAGTTCAGGTGGAGGCAGTCACGCGGTTTCTTCACAAAATTTTACACCTGGTGTTAAGATGCACGTTGCTCGATTGGATTATAAGTGGGCGAGAGAGACACATTCCTGTTTACATTTGGTGTTTTTAATCCGTCTCTTTTGTCCACTTGCGAGTTATTTAAAACGCAAGCGGAAGAAATGACGCGAGGCAGGGAAAGGACGCGCTTAAACTGACGCGCAGTCTGTGGGAGTATAGCTGCTTGTGTTGTTACTGAACATGCTCATTTCAAAGCAATTGATTAAATAAGCTCGCGCAACCTTGCTAAATAAAAGAGGCGGAGAGCAGACGCTTTAGTTTTATAAAAGTTTTTAGTCCCGGCAGAACACTATGGGTTCGTGTTATAAAAACGTTGTGCAGTACATTAAACATTAGCCTACATCATTATGTTGTCAGTAAATCAAACATTGTCGTCTTAACGGTAAGTTTCTAATTAATTTGTGAAGTACATAACTTACTGTAAAGCTAATAAACAATGACTTCATCAGTTTCCATTTTTTAAAATAAGCCCAATATAACATTATTCTCGTCAAAACTGACAATGAGTTAAGTTATATGTATTTTGTTTTGTTTGTGTTTTAAAGTTATTTATAAGTCAAGTTTACTGTTTTGTGCACTTATATCAGAATCATTTTGGATAATAAAGTTTATTGTTAATTTGTAAAACACATCTGCCTATATTACATATCTTTGTCATGTCATTTTAAGTGTTTGGTCACCACATATGTGAGTGATCAATACAAAAAAGTATTTATATATAGTATATTCTGTTAATGTATAGTGTATTCTATGTAAAGAACTGTAGTATAATATACTGTAGCAGTGTTTCCGCTATTCAACCGTGGCGGCCCGCCACTCCTAAAACATCCCCGCCACGCCTGCGGTTGTGGATAGAAGGGATACAGCAAACGAAATCTCGTTGGATGAGGACTGTTTTATCCTAATCCTTTAACCAAACCCAACTCTAAACACAAAATTTCACACGATTGTAGGATGTATTTGTATCTAATTTAGCCAGAACCGCTGTTTTCATCCTAATAATCCTACCTCCAAATCTAATCCTTAACTTTTCGGCATTTGCTGTATCCCTTCTAGACAAAACCCACAGCCGCAGCTCGCAAAAAAGCTACCGAAATGTCCGCTCTGCGAGACTGGCTGTCTAGAAATAAATTCCTTTCTGGATTTGCGTTGTTCACTCATTTATAAATAAATCTCCTAAAATATCATAATTTCCTCCATGGGTTTAGTTTCATGCACAAATAGATTTAAATCAACAGAGGATTATTAAGCTACGTTTCTGTTTTGAGAAATAATAATAAAATAAATAAGCCTATACGAAATATGTTGCACTTAAATAATTATTAAATTGACTAAACGAATAAAAAAGTATTTGAGTTTCTGTTCTTTTTTGTGACGCGCTCTAAAACCAAACCAGCAGAAAGCACGTCATGTTTTTAATGATTATAAATAAGCACAAGGTTTTCTCCTTATTGTGAGTTTACACAAATAAAAATACATAATTTGAAGTTTCGAATGTTGTTTTACTTTTATCTTTATGACTATAAATTTAGGGTAATTTAAGCTGCAAGGTCATCACGCATATGATGTTCACCGGCGCATATCTACACCAACACAGCGCAGGGCTGCGAGAAAAGACATTTATTAAACTTTTGATTTAACATATTACGAGTTTTTTGGACATTCATTTGGAATCACTGTACTCATATTATCAACTTATCTGGCCATTAGTTATTCAGTATAGGCTATAAGCGCAGCGCACTGCTGACCGCTCAGCTGTCAGTCAATTGTCTGTGCTTTAGATCGACACTCACAAAGGTTCACATTAAATGATAAGATATTTGTCCAAAAACAAAAGGCTAAATACTGAATACTACTTATATGCGACTGCAAGACATTAATAGTCAAATCTGTTTGTAAGGAAACTTGCATTATTCCCGTGGAAGAGAAGAACGTTGGTAATAGAAACTTGAGGCAGACGGTGAGACTGTTTTATCTGTTTTCAGACGAAACAGCAGGGTCGGGGTACCCGCGGGTGAACTGCATAATATTTGATCTAACGGGTGTAATAGGCTATTCGCGTGTCATTTGTGTTGTAGATGCAGGTCGGGACTCAATAGACAAGAGTAAAATGCGGGTCTAACATCCAAGACCAAAATTCGACTCGTTTTTAAATTTCCCGTGCTTATTTGTGTTTAAGATCTGTCTGAAGACCGGTAAAGGTTTATATTTAACTGCGCGATTTGCGGTGTGACCGGCTCGGGGTCACAGTTTATGTCGAATGGTACGGGTGTGAAATAAAATTGCTGCTGATGTCGGATAACTGGTCAGTTGTTCTGTCATTCACAGCGGTGCGGATTATCAAACAGGACTGCATGACTTTGTAACAGCTCTGTACGCTAAACACGAGGACGAACTTGCAATGCAAACTACATTAAAACTACAATGAATCGAACTACGTTTGTAGCTGTGTAACGTTTTTTTAAGAAAATACAGTTTAGATCAAACATAGAAAAGCAATATGCTATAAATATAAGGAAAAGTAAATGACAGCGTGAAAATTATAAAAAAATACATGTTAGTTTACTGTAGCCTATATTCTACATTAAACATTTTTTTTTACATGTATAATCATCATGGGCGCCCCCTGCCGCCACAGCTGAAAAAAATCCTAGAGGAAACACTGCTGTAGTATATGTGTACTGTACTATAATATGCACAAAGAATATCGGCCGATATATCGTTATCGGTCTTTTTTACTCCCTAATATCTGTATCGGCATCGGCCCCAAAAAATGCATTTCGGTCGGGCTCTACTACAGACACACCTAAGTAGTTGTAACGGGCCACCATTCGTCAAACTTTTATGACCCCCTCCCCCACCCGTTGACAGGTCGTGTTTTATGACCCTTTGACAGGGGGGCGGGACCATCAATCAAAATCTGGACAAGTTGTCAACTTTAGACAGAAAGTATTTAATGGTTTTATTGCCGGTCATTTAGAGTGATTGTTTTTCCTGAGTGTGTTTTATGTCAAGCGTATGGTGTCATGTTTAATGACGGCTCGTGTTTAGACATTTGCTGTTTATTGACATTTGATGTCAGATCTCAACCATCCTCCCACCTTTGCTCGCCCCGTGCGCTTCTCAATACTGACTTTCACACCGCGGGTGTGTTGTTGAATCTAAAGTTTTGCAACAGCATAAGTTTATTTAAAGGCAATCACTAATCATATATATATATATATATATATATATATATTAGATGTACCTGGCTACGCTTAAAGCCGATGTTTTCTATCGAGCTATAGTTTCTGATCAGACACAAAGTCTGAACTAAATAAAATTTTAAACGGTTCATGAAGTCCGGGAATCTTTTCATGACCTGGTCTACAGTTTCACGCGTATTAAAGATCCGGCGGTGTCTGACAAAGCGTCGGGTGATTGTTCATATCTGTCATTTAAAATAAAGTTAATAAATGTAATTCTGTCCACTATGGCAAAATAGGAATTTGTTTTAGATTTAGACAAATCATGAACAATGCTACGATTAAAACATTTGTTTGTAACATCACAAGTTATTTAATGAAATATTCCGTATACGTGTATAGTTTAAGCAATGATCTGAGCCATAACCTTCGGAGCCGGCAATACTATAATCTTTAGACAAAAGTCTAAACTAAATACAATTTTAAACGATTCATGAGTTCCGTGAATCTTTTCATGACCTGCTCTATAGTTTCACGCGTATTAAAGATCCGGCGGTGCCTGACAAAGCGCAGGGTGAGTGTTCATATATGCCGTTTTAAATTAAAGTTAATAAATGTAATTCTGTCCACTATGGCAAAATAGGAGTTTTATTTTAGATTTAGAGGATTCTTTAATCATGGCTATGATTAAGACATGTGTATATGTGCACCGATGGTGACAGAGACCTTATATCTGACGTTAAGAAACTTTTAAAAGATTAAAGACGTGTTCATCCATCTTAGGAGGTTTTTATTTTTAATTAAATGATTCTTAAAACCATGTGTGAAAAGGTGTATATTATACAAAGAGTCTTACATTGTCTGCTCTGACAAAAATAAAATATTATTTTAGATTTTATGTCAATTGACTGCGTGTATGACAAATATAGTTTGATATATACGATTGTATTGGCAAGAGACTTCTGTAAAGTCACGCAAGAATAAATATTTTAGTTGTAACTGGTTAACCTTAAATGTACTATTATCTATTTAACTATAAGCTATATTTTACTGAACAGCCTCAAAGTTTCTGATGCTGAACTTATGACCGTATGTGATAGATATTTCACAGCAGGGTCAGTTTGTAATCTAGGTAGAGTCTTTTAAAACTGTAATGGTAAAATGTAATATGGACACTCTGTCAAAAATAAAGCATTTGTTTGTAACAAATTATTTAATGAAATATTCAGCAGTGGTATAGCGATGAACAGTGCCAAAACCACCGGGGACACCAATAACACATTCTTTAGACTAAAGGCTATTTATTTTAAACTAAATAAAAGTTTAATCTTTTCAGACATAGTATTCTGATCACACCATTAGATCGCGCTCTGGCGTATATAATAGAGAACATACGCGGATGAGTGTTCATATCCACAGTTAAGAAACTTTTAAACGATTAAAAACACTTTCATATCATTTTCTGAGTTTGTTTTAAATTAATGACATCTTAAAATCAACTGTGAATATGTGTTTATTACACAATAAAATGTAATTCTGTCCGCTCCGGTATAATAGGGGTTTTATTTTAGATTGGGACTTTCTTTAACCAAAGTCTCTGATTAAAACATGTGAATGCGTGTACCAACGTTGCCAGAAAACGTACGCTGATGCGCTCATATATCTGGCGTTAAGCGTTTTAAGACATTTCACCCTATTCTGAGTTTAATTCATTAATGTCATCTAATATCCAAGTGTACATGTCTATTTACGATAAATGTAACACGGTACACATTTGTCAAAATAAAAGGGTTCTTGAACATGTTATTCCAGTGGGTGTTTCTTGTTTTGCGAGTGTTCGACATATTTATTGATGTGGAAAAAGTTTGTTGTTTGGACGAACAGTTTCAGTCTCTCTCTCTCTCTCTCTCTCTCTCTCTCTCTCTCTCTCTCTCTCTCTCTCTCTCTCTCTCTCTCTATCACCAGTCCGCTATCAACCAACAGACAATCCCCCCAGATGTCTGGACAGAGGGAGTGTTGGTAAAATAAAAGAAACTCAGCCCCCATTGACAAAAAGTAATAGGTTTATTTTAGATTTTCAGGCTTCATTACTCAGATACAGATTAAAGCATGTTATTTCTTATTCGTAATTTAAAGAAACTTAGAAGTTTTAAGACATTTTATCACACATCCTATGATGACATAAACCCTTGTGTTAGCCCTTAGAGGACAACAAAACGGGTGCAAATATTATTTATCAACGTTTGATGTTGTTATAAACCAGGTTGTCACATACGTGACAACAATCATTGCTTTAAAGACAAAACATTTAACAAATTTGACATTTTGTTAAACATGGTTGTGTGCGTCCATAAACACAACAACAGCTAGGACATGGTTCTACATAATATTAAAATCACGGGCGTACGTTAAATAGGTAAACCTTAATTTTTACTAAATAAAATAAAAATAAACTATTTGAACATATTATCTGATATTAGGTTAGGTTTAAGATCGTAACATCGTAAAACCCCCAGCGGATATCGTGCGTGCGTGTATGTGTGTGTGTGTGTGTGTGTGTGTGTGTGTGTGTGTGTGTGTGTGTGTGTGTGTGTGTGTGTGCGCAATGGCAGTTATCACGTGGTGCGGACCAAACGACCAACGCTGCGGGGGTTGTGAAGCGAAGAATGTTCTGTATAGATGAGAAGTTTTTCCTTCTGAACACAGAACCTTTACCAAAAACGTAACCCCGGATTAACACATCACAGAACAATTTGAACAACCGTGTCGGATTCGTACACACCAGAGGTCTGTTTTATGTTTTGCAGAAACTGTGGAAACTTTTGATGCTGCCAAGGTGTCCGAATTCGCAAACAAACTATCAAACGCAACGCGGCGGAAACAGTGGACACGAGCCTTTTGTTGCTGAGAAGGCGATTGAACTCAGAAACAAACAAGCAAGCAAAGTTGTCTACGAAACTACAGATTCTTGAAAAAGATGGCACAAAGATCATTCGAACGACTACGCAATGGCCAGATGGGGTATGTGTACGGGACCGACCTTTTTAAAGATATGCTTAAAAAGAACTACAAGCGCGAGATGTCCAATCTACTATGTACTGTGATATACAAAGAGGCCAATGTGTGCATGCCTCCAAACTATTGCGAATCTAACGCCGGTCGTGTAACCAGACTCAAGGAAAAAACAGATGGTGTGAAAATTATAGATGGCTCTTTCAATAACATTGTACAGACAGTTGTACAGGCCCAAGAGGAACCCCGTGTGATTATTAGAAAGGCCCTAGAGATATTTTATGAATGTGACGAGGCCGCGTTCTACATCATCAATATCATACTTATGTCGGCCTTTGTAATTGACGTATGCATTGATATCCTTGTAAAGAAACGAGAAATTAATGTGTGTGAAATCATAGAAAATGCCGTAGATTTCATGTTTGAAAAGGGTCTTGGATCATGCATGCACTATCTATGGTATCTAGATAATATCATAACGGTTAATGATGACTAAAAAACCAAACCTGTGAGCCAATGGTATATTTTACGCAAGTTTTACAGTTGTTTTTTAGTTTTCCAAAAGTTTCATTCTGTTTTATTTTTACTCAACATTATGATGGCAAGCCATGTCCGTCAACAATTGTATACTTTAACAAAAACTACGTTCTAGTAGTTTCAATGTATGGTCACTGTTGTTTTTCATCATTGATTTTGTTTACTGCTTATGTTTTTTGTATGTTTTGATGTACCGATTTCATAAAAACAAAAAATATACAAGGATTTTTGGTCTTAATGTCTGTGTTGTTACCATTAGAACATTTAGACATCTTGTTCAGACAACGTGTGACATTGCTCATTCTTCATATGTTTTTGCAAATCCACACAGAGAAATGCGAAAGATTAATAGAAATTACATGTGGCTACATCACATGTTTTTTCAGAGGCGTAAAAATAAAAGTCAACAGTGTTAGTATGGGGATCTAAAATATCACATGCACGATATGATCCTAATTTTGTTACCTGACGTCTGTCACATAGCCAAATATCATCTACTTCATGTCTCTACGAATCCTGACAGAGCTTTAGTTTCATATACACAACACATCAAATGTAAACCACGGTAAACTAAATACATTTGACAGTCAAGATCTCTAATTTTCTGACAAGCCCAAAAAAGATGATGAGGTCATCATCAAACATCGCTCACTTTTAAGGTACCGAAAGGTTTTTTGTTTATTTTAGTATAACTCAACACTGAAATTTTAGTTAAGTACACAGAAATGCACAGATTTTACGTTTTCAGTATACATGTGTACATCACACAGTGATTTCAGTCTCAACTAGATCGATGATCTATCAATATTAGCCACAAATGTTGTTTGTATGCGTGCTCTGATTTCACAAAACATCCATTTACATTCAAAACCTTTTGGATTCAACGCCTTAAAGTCATCAATGTTATTTCGTTCACATCAAACACACCAAAATTTTGAATGTGCAAACTGTTTTACTTCGTTTTAAACATGTTTGTGCGGTTTCGGTCTAGATTTTTATAGAAAACTTCAGAACATGACACCATTTTAACATTTACAAAAGGATGAAACATTTTACTTTTAACTGGATCCCATGAGTATGTGTTGCTGTGACAAATACCTTTGATTGTTTGGAAATTATATGAATGCAGAGAAACAACGCAAAAGTTTTGAACTTTAACATAATTTATATGCGTCCTGATTTTTAAAAACAGTAAGCTGTAATGTTTCTTACACACAGATCTAAACACATCACAAGTCTCAATGTTTAATAACATAAAAACCTGTATGCAAAGGTTTGTTGGCGTATTTTTTAGACACAAGCTGTTTATTTTCATCTTTAAACAAATGTGTATGACAAAAGTTGTTCTGCCTGAACTGACACTAAGGATCGATGCCGAAATGTTAAATCTAAGTATTTGCAAAACAACCTTCACCGTCATATAGATGTTTTCAATCTAATGGTACCTGTTTAAATGTGACCATACTGTTTCAAACATTACCAAGTTGTAGATGGTTGTGACTCAAGTTACAAAGGTTTTAACAAACATTACTGTTTGTCACGGTGTGTTTCATCGCATTGCTGTTGTATGCAACAGACTCTCAAGTTTTATGTTAAAAGGATTACTAAAAATAAAAAACTAAGCATTCTGTATTATGTTGGTGCTGATGATTTTACAAGTTTACAGTTTCAAACATTTTTTGCTATATTCGCTGTGAAAGATTTAGTAAATAAATCTAAAACATAAACAGTGTTGAAGAGTTACCGCAATCTTCTAGCAACAATTTTCAAGAGATTACCAACATGTATGATGTACTAACTGTCAGGGGATCTGTGATATTATTTTCTGAAGTAATTAGCTATCTAATGGCTACTGCACAATAACTTAAGCGATAAAGAGTTTGACAAATGTTACATAAACTATAGAAACGAAACAAGATAAATTACAAAGTCACTGGCATGAGGTTTACACTTAAATAAATCACGCAGATGTTTAAAGTGGTACATTGGAACATCTGCGTGATTTATTTAAGTGTAAACCTCATGCCAGTGACTTTGTAATTTATCTTGTTTCGTTTCTATAGTTTATGTAACATTTGTCAAACTCTTTATCGCTTAAGTTATTGTGCAGTAGCCATTAGATAGCTAATTACTTCAGAAAATAATATCACAGATCCCCTGACAGTTAGTACATCATACATGTTGGTAATCTCTTGAAAATTGTTGCTAGAAGATTGCGGTAACTCTTCAACACTGTTTATGTTTTAGATTTATTTACTAAATCTTTCACAGCGAATATAGCAAAAAATGTTTGAAACTGTAAACTTGTAAAATCATCAGCACCAACATAATACAGAATGCTTAGTTTTTTATTTTTAGTAATCCTTTTAACATAAAACTTGAGAGTCTGTTGCATACAACAGCAATGCGATGAAACACACCGTGACAAACAGTAATGTTTGTTAAAACCTTTGTAACTTGAGTCACAACCATCTACAACTTGGTAATGTTTGAAACAGTATGGTCACATTTAAACAGGTACCATTAGATTGAAAACATCTATATGACGGTGAAGGTTGTTTTGCAAATACTTAGATTTAACATTTCGGCATCGATCCTTAGTGTCAGTTCAGGCAGAACAACTTTTGTCATACACATTTGTTTAAAGATGAAAATAAACAGCTTGTGTCTAAAAAATACGCCAACAAACCTTTGCATACAGGTTTTTATGTTATTAAACATTGAGACTTGTGATGTGTTTAGATCTGTGTGTAAGAAACATTACAGCTTACTGTTTTTAAAAATCAGGACGCATATAAATTATGTTAAAGTTCAAAACTTTTGCGTTGTTTCTCTGCATTCATATAATTTCCAAACAATCAAAGGTATTTGTCACAGCAACACATACTCATGGGATCCAGTTAAAAGTAAAATGTTTCATCCTTTTGTAAATGTTAAAATGGTGTCATGTTCTGAAGTTTTCTATAAAAATCTAGACCGAAACCGCACAAACATGTTTAAAACGAAGTAAAACAGTTTGCACATTCAAAATTTTGGTGTGTTTGATGTGAACGAAATAACATTGATGACTTTAAGGCGTTGAATCCAAAAGGTTTTGAATGTAAATGGATGTTTTGTGAAATCAGAGCACGCATACAAACAACATTTGTGGCTAATATTGATAGATCATCGATCTAGTTGAGACTGAAATCACTGTGTGATGTACACATGTATACTGAAAACGTAAAATCTGTGCATTTCTGTGTACTTAACTAAAATTTCAGTGTTGAGTTATACTAAAATAAACAAAAAACCTTTCGGTACCTTAAAAGTGAGCGATGTTTGATGATGACCTCATCATCTTTTTTGGGCTTGTCAGAAAATTAGAGATCTTGACTGTCAAATGTATTTAGTTTACCGTGGTTTACATTTGATGTGTTGTGTATATGAAACTAAAGCTCTGTCAGGATTCGTAGAGACATGAAGTAGATGATCTTTGGCTATGTGACAGACGTCAGGTAACAAAATTAGGATCATATCGTGCATGTGATATTTTAGATCCCCATACTAACACTGTTGACTTTTATTTTTACGCCTCTGAAAAAACATGTGATGTAGCCACATGTAATTTCTATTAATCTTTCGCATTTCTCTGTGTGGATTTGCAAAAACATATGAAGAATGAGCAATGTCACACGTTGTCTGAACAAGATGTCTAAATGTTCTAATGGTAACAACACAGACATTAAGACCAAAAATCCTTGTATATTTTTTGTTTTTATGAAATCGGTACATCAAAACATACAAAAAACATAAGCAGTAAACAAAATCAATGATGAAAAACAACAGTGACCATACATTGAAACTACTAGAACGTAGTTTTTGTTAAAGTATACAATTGTTGACGGACATGGCTTGCCATCATAATGTTGAGTAAAAATAAAACAGAATGAAACTTTTGGAAAACTAAAAAACAACTGTAAAACTTGCGTAAAATATACCATTGGCTCACAGGTTTGGTTTTTTAGTCATCATTAACCGTTATGATATTATCTAGATACCATAGATAGTGCATGCATGATCCAAGACCCTTTTCAAACATGAAATCTACGGCATTTTCTATGATTTCACACACATTAATTTCTCGTTTCTTTACAAGGATATCAATGCATACGTCAATTACAAAGGCCGACATAAGTATGATATTGATGATGTAGAACGCGGCCTCGTCACATTCATAAAATATCTCTAGGGCCTTTCTAATAATCACACGGGGTTCCTCTTGGGCCTGTACAACTGTCTGTACAATGTTATTGAAAGAGCCATCTATAATTTTCACACCATCTGTTTTTTCCTTGAGTCTGGTTACACGACCGGCGTTAGATTCGCAATAGTTTGGAGGCATGCACACATTGGCCTCTTTGTATATCACAGTACATAGTAGATTGGACATCTCGCGCTTGTAGTTCTTTTTAAGCATATCTTTAAAAAGGTCGGTCCCGTACACATACCCCATCTGGCCATTGCGTAGTCGTTCGAATGATCTTTGTGCCATCTTTTTCAAGAATCTGTAGTTTCGTAGACAACTTTGCTTGCTTGTTTGTTTCTGAGTTCAATCGCCTTCTCAGCAACAAAAGGCTCGTGTCCACTGTTTCCGCCGCGTTGCGTTTGATAGTTTGTTTGCGAATTCGGACACCTTGGCAGCATCAAAAGTTTCCACAGTTTCTGCAAAACATAAAACAGACCTCTGGTGTGTACGAATCCGACACGGTTGTTCAAATTGTTCTGTGATGTGTTAATCCGGGGTTACGTTTTTGGTAAAGGTTCTGTGTTCAGAAGGAAAAACTTCTCATCTATACAGAACATTCTTCGCTTCACAACCCCCGCAGCGTTGGTCGTTTGGTCCGCACCACGTGATAACTGCCATTGCGCACACACACACACACACACACACACACACACACACACACACACACACACACACACACACACACACATACACGCACGCACGATATCCGCTGGGGGTTTTACGATGTTACGATCTTAAACCTAACCTAATATCAGATAATATGTTCAAATAGTTTATTTTTATTTTATTTAGTAAAAATTAAGGTTTACCTATTTAACGTACGCCCGTGATTTTAATATTATGTAGAACCATGTCCTAGCTGTTGTTGTGTTTATGGACGCACACAACCATGTTTAACAAAATGTCAAATTTGTTAAATGTTTTGTCTTTAAAGCAATGATTGTTGTCACGTATGTGACAACCTGGTTTATAACAACATCAAACGTTGATAAATAATATTTGCACCCGTTTTGTTGTCCTCTAAGGGCTAACACAAGGGTTTATGTCATCATAGGATGTGTGATAAAATGTCTTAAAACTTCTAAGTTTCTTTAAATTACGAATAAGAAATAACATGCTTTAATCTGTATCTGAGTAATGAAGCCTGAAAATCTAAAATAAACCTATTACTTTTTGTCAATGGGGGCTGAGTTTCTTTTATTTTACCAACACTCCCTCTGTCCAGACATCTGGGGGGATTGTCTGTTGGTTGATAGCGGACTGGTGATAGAGAGAGAGAGAGAGAGAGAGAGAGAGAGAGAGAGAGAGAGAGAGAGAGAGAGAGAGAGAGAGAGACTGAAACTGTTCGTCCAAACAACAAACTTTTTCCACATCAATAAATATGTCGAACACTCGCAAAACAAGAAACACCCACTGGAATAACATGTTCAAGAACCCTTTTATTTTGACAAATGTGTACCGTGTTACATTTATCGTAAATAGACATGTACACTTGGATATTAGATGACATTAATGAATTAAACTCAGAATAGGGTGAAATGTCTTAAAACGCTTAACGCCAGATATATGAGCGCATCAGCGTACGTTTTCTGGCAACGTTGGTACACGCATTCACATGTTTTAATCAGAGACTTTGGTTAAAGAAAGTCCCAATCTAAAATAAAACCCCTATTATACCGGAGCGGACAGAATTACATTTTATTGTGTAATAAACACATATTCACAGTTGATTTTAAGATGTCATTAATTTAAAACAAACTCAGAAAATGATATGAAAGTGTTTTTAATCGTTTAAAAGTTTCTTAACTGTGGATATGAACACTCATCCGCGTATGTTCTCTATTATATACGCCAGAGCGCGATCTAATGGTGTGATCAGAATACTATGTCTGAAAAGATTAAACTTTTATTTAGTTTAAAATAAATAGCCTTTAGTCTAAAGAATGTGTTATTGGTGTCCCCGGTGGTTTTGGCACTGTTCATCGCTATACCACTGCTGAATATTTCATTAAATAATTTGTTACAAACAAATGCTTTATTTTTGACAGAGTGTCCATATTACATTTTACCATTACAGTTTTAAAAGACTCTACCTAGATTACAAACTGACCCTGCTGTGAAATATCTATCACATACGGTCATAAGTTCAGCATCAGAAACTTTGAGGCTGTTCAGTAAAATATAGCTTATAGTTAAATAGATAATAGTACATTTAAGGTTAACCAGTTACAACTAAAATATTTATTCTTGCGTGACTTTACAGAAGTCTCTTGCCAATACAATCGTATATATCAAACTATATTTGTCATACACGCAGTCAATTGACATAAAATCTAAAATAATATTTTATTTTTGTCAGAGCAGACAATGTAAGACTCTTTGTATAATATACACCTTTTCACACATGGTTTTAAGAATCATTTAATTAAAAATAAAAACCTCCTAAGATGGATGAACACGTCTTTAATCTTTTAAAAGTTTCTTAACGTCAGATATAAGGTCTCTGTCACCATCGGTGCACATATACACATGTCTTAATCATAGCCATGATTAAAGAATCCTCTAAATCTAAAATAAAACTCCTATTTTGCCATAGTGGACAGAATTACATTTATTAACTTTAATTTAAAACGGCATATATGAACACTCACCCTGCGCTTTGTCAGGCACCGCCGGATCTTTAATACGCGTGAAACTATAGAGCAGGTCATGAAAAGATTCACGGAACTCATGAATCGTTTAAAATTGTATTTAGTTTAGACTTTTGTCTAAAGATTATAGTATTGCCGGCTCCGAAGGTTATGGCTCAGATCATTGCTTAAACTATACACGTATACGGAATATTTCATTAAATAACTTGTGATGTTACAAACAAATGTTTTAATCGTAGCATTGTTCATGATTTGTCTAAATCTAAAACAAATTCCTATTTTGCCATAGTGGACAGAATTACATTTATTAACTTTATTTTAAATGACAGATATGAACAATCACCCGACGCTTTGTCAGACACCGCCGGATCTTTAATACGCGTGAAACTGTAGACCAGGTCATGAAAAGATTCCCGGACTTCATGAACCGTTTAAAATTTTATTTAGTTCAGACTTTGTGTCTGATCAGAAACTATAGCTCGATAGAAAACATCGGCTTTAAGCGTAGCCAGGTACATCTAATATATATATATATATATATATATATATATGATTAGTGATTGCCTTTAAATAAACTTATGCTGTTGCAAAACTTTAGATTCAACAACACACCCGCGGTGTGAAAGTCAGTATTGAGAAGCGCACGGGGCGAGCAAAGGTGGGAGGATGGTTGAGATCTGACATCAAATGTCAATAAACAGCAAATGTCTAAACACGAGCCGTCATTAAACATGACACCATACGCTTGACATAAAACACACTCAGGAAAAACAATCACTCTAAATGACCGGCAATAAAACCATTAAATACTTTCTGTCTAAAGTTGACAACTTGTCCAGATTTTGATTGATGGTCCCGCCCCCCTGTCAAAGGGTCATAAAACACGACCTGTCAACGGGTGGGGGAGGGGGTCATAAAAGTTTGACGAATGGTGGCCCGTTACAACTACTCACCTACTTCATCTTCTATCTTTAAAAAAAATAACCAACACTCTTTCTCAACAGGTATGGTTTCAGAATTGTGAAAACTTGAAACTTGGTATAAGCACTTGTATTATTGCCTCCCTAAGACAAAATCACATGATTATTGTCTTATCTTTGAAAGTCGCTTTGGATAGAAGCATCTCAGTGTTTCTCATACATTGATTATTATGGCTGTGACGAGACACCTAATCCACGAGACGAGACACAAGAGTGGGTTCACGAGAACGAGATGATATTTTTACACTTTTTAAGAAATCCTCAATGATAAAATAAAATGAATAAGAAACTGAAATCACGTTATTTTAAAAAGTTTTTAACTAATCAAGGACTGGCCCTAACAATTATTTTGCTAACTGATAATGAAGTAATTTGTTATTCTTGGGTAATAAAAATAGAACCAAGTGAGCAGTAGCCTTTAAAATCACATGATAACAAAAATGCAATAATAATTGGTTCAAATAAAGTATTAAAACCAAGTTACATTAAACAACATTACATTAACAAACACATTACATTTATTTTGTGGCCTATAAATAAAAAGCATTATGTATGTATTATAACAAATGCCTGCAGGGGGTGATAGTGGACTCGTCTCGTGGACGCCGTCTTCACTTTCGACGGAGAGAAACGCTTATTTTTAGTCAAACAATGTTTAAAACCATTTGAATATTTAATATATGTCCATTTCTTTACAATAGAAATGATAAAGCCACTATCATTTTTTGCAAGAACATGCAGACATTAAATCATGTAAACTCTGAGTGAGGGTTTAATCTGCTGAGACTTCACATCTGACACTGATCAACAGACAAACACACAATGCGTCTCCGACTTCACGCGAGTTCCCAAACAAACATTATTGGAAACCCAAACAAAAAAGCAAACGCAGTTAAAGACAAATATAATGCATGCACTGTACAAGGTTCAAACAGAAAGCTGCATCCTCCGGAGGTCGCCTATGCAGGCTGCATACGTCATCAAGGTTTATTTCAGTTAATTATCTGAACATTACATTTGCAAGTCGTGAGCATATTAGCTACAACAATTTGCGGTAAACTTTATAATTGTTAATATTAGGGATGTCCCGATCAGGTTTTTTTTATTTTGAGTATCTGCCGATATCGAGTCCCGATCCGATACTTCAATAATACATAAAAAAGGAATAAAGAAGAGCGAAAAAAAACAGATCCAGGATGTTCCTTATGTCATGCCGCATGCTTTGCTGTTTCTGTGTGGAGTCAAAAGGGTCTAACTCAGTGCCAGCGCATAACTATTGATGTGTTAAAAAATAATGAGAATATAGTACATATACACGAGATCTCGTCACACCCCTATTGATTATAAAAGGTCTCTCCCTCCCTATGATGCGGTATGCCCATGAACATGTTCTGTAGTCGCAACTCTGTGTAACAGCAACAGTGTTTCTCTCATATTTCTGAATTTGAACCAAATTGTCAGCGCTATATGCGATATATAGTACAAACTATAACACAACAAGACATTGTTGAAAAGAGCAACAGCAGTAAGGCTTCAAAGTGATTTTATCAGACAATGTTGCGTTTATAAATCTGGATTTTAGCAGTAGTTAAAAGAACAGCTGGATGGATTAAACGAGTTGTTACTGGGTCGTGTTTAATCACTACTTTATAGTCTACTTGTTTTATGTCTTACAAGAGAACAAACCGCTATCACCTGCTTTCAGATGGAGTGGCATTTACTACACAGAGCTGTATTTCACCAAGAAGCTAGGCAAAATCGCATTCATAATTGAAGACAACTCTGTGTAGTAAATGCCGCTCCATCTGAAAGCAGGTGATAGCGGTTTACTACTAATCACGAACCGGCTTTACTGATGAGACACGCATGAGAATCGAAGAATGGCAGACGATTTTTTCGCCAGCTCTACTAAATGTCAAAATATAAATGTCAACTGATCTCCGATACTGAATCTAAGGTTATTTTAATATGAAGCCAAAGCAGCTAACCAGTGGCCAGTTTCATAAACCAGTGGTTCTCAAAATTTTCCAGCGCGTGGCCCCACTTGTATACGGGCCATCCCTTCGAGGCCCCCCAAAGAAAATTGATGACATAAAACATTTCAACAAAATATAATAAAACTTAAAATTTGAATTAAACAAAACATATTAAATTATTTAATGTAGTGCTGTTGGTTATGTAATTAAACAGAATTTATGATAAATTAATAAATTTTATAAAATGTTATTAAACCGGGGCCCCACTTGCGTAAACATAGTCACCATCTCTTTTGAACTAATCTGACAAACTAGCAATTAGTAAGGACTAAACTGTTTTATTTTTCGGCTTCAAATTATACTAATCTACTTTTTTATAACTGCCTTAGTTGTGACTAGTCTTGAAGAGAGCAACTGATGCCTAACTCTGTTAGACAGCTAATAAAAACTAAACATGGACAAACAGAATGTATTTTAATGGCCATTGCAGTGGTGGCTGGTGAGCTTGTTTGGCTTCATAATTCAATGTTAAGCCAACCTTCAATTTCAGTGACATGGTCATGTATTGTGATTTTGAAAAGCAGCTTGTGGGATTTTTATTTGTTCTAAATTTACCTAAATGTAACACTTTTCAAGTTTTTAAGGTTGTAATCAACATAGATTTGGTACAATATATATGCTATATTCAAATGTATGTTTACAACAGCCTGTTTACATTTTCAACAGAACCATCAGCCATAGTTTTATATATGATTTTCCCTTTAGAAGACCTTGTTCTTTCTCCATTTCTGTTTGCTGCTGCATCATTTGTGACCTGTGCTGGCAAACTGAGTTGGGATGAGCAAATTTTCAAAAATGTGTTTTCTATATTTTAACATTATCTATTAAAAAACTTCAAAACAATGCATGATTTGATGGAATCTGACAAAACATGACAGAACTAACCCTGTTCACGCAAAGCAAAAACATTATCAATATATTATAAATATATGTTTTTCTTTTATTGTTTAATTTTGACATTGAGACAGACCACTTTAAAATAGTAATGCAAGGGTTTAACCCTCATATTATGTTCCGGGTCAATTTGACCCGTTTTGATTTTTAAGCTGTCGGATAAACCAGTTAACCTGTGATTCTATTCTTGAAATTTTGTGACTTTTTCTCATTTATGGCCATGAACATGCATGCAAAGTTTAGACATGCTGATATGTTTTGAAGTGTATCAAAACAATTTTGTAACGATTTTGAGGTTCGCGGGTCAATTTGACCCGCATTTTGTTTTGCGCCAAATCAACTGTATAGACCTAAATTAAATATATATTTTTAGTGTTAGTTGTTATATTGGTGTTTACCTACCCTAAAATGGGGGTAAAAATGCTTCTCCTCACTATTTTGAGTACTGAAAATACTTTTACAGACACAGATGGTAAAAGTGAGCTATAATTTCTATTTACAATTTATATGAAGTACTACTTAAGTTAAAGATTTCTTCCAGAAATTTTGTCACTTTTTCTCATTTAGGGCCATGAACATGCATGCAAAGTTAGGATACACTGATGTGTTTTGAAGTGTTTTTTTTTTTAGCACAAATAATGATTTTTGGTACGATTTTGATGTTCGCGGGTCAATTTGACCCATATTTGTTTGTTCCAAGGCAACTGTACAGACACAAATTAAATACATTTATTGCATATATTTTGGTGTTTTACTACCCTGGAAAGGGAAAAGTGAGCTTTTCCCACTTTTTTTGTACTGATAAAGACTTCCTCAGACACAGAAAAGTAAATGTAAACTATCATTTCTATTTTCAATGTAAATGAAATACTATGTATAGCTGATGAATTCAGACCCACAGAAAATCCAGAGGTGAATACAGGTGATGCTAGCTGTGCCCCATAAAACATGACACCAAAATAAGCACCATTTGTGTAAAATGCAAGAAGTCAGAAAGCACATGCTTGATGTATGCAGATCATGTAAACAGTGATTTCTTGAATTTGTACAATGAGCCTCAAGAACAAAAGATTAGCCTATTTAGAAAAAGAAAAGCTTCATTTCATTTCAAAGCAATATTAAATTGTTCATTTAGGATGTCTTAAACATAGGTATGTTAAAAAAAACATGTTGAATTAAAATTTAATATGTTAAATGTTGCAACAGTTTTTGTGCAACATTTGTTGAAACAAACATGTTAAAAATTGTGGTTAAATGCATTTTTTTAAATCATACTTTTTAATTTTAAATGTTTGTAATGTGTGACAAAGACTGATACTAAAATGGTTTTGTTCATACCTAATTCCTTCTTGTTTTTCATAATGTGATATTTAAGGAATTGCATTGAATCCAATGCGGGTCAATTTGACCCGGTCCATCAAAATCGTCACAAAAATCGAACACAATACAAGGGTTAATATAGAGATCGACCGATATATCTGTTTTCCGATATTTTCCCCGATTTTTTTTTCTGCATTTTCCGATTATGGGATATCGGTTTTGTAATATCGGATTCACCGATAAACAAGAGAATTGAGAATTGCGCGCCGGACGCATCTGAGGAGAGGAGCTCACAGCAGCAGCAGCAGCGTGCACAGCAAATATGATGGCGGAGTGACGCGACTTCATTAAAAGGACTTTGAGTATACTTACTTTGCATATGAGGCATTTATAACACATCTTATTTGTGCATTAATGTATGTAATGTTTAATAAGTTGATATATTAAAAGCAATGTAAGCAGCTTGTCCAAGAATAGAGACGAACTCACAGAGTCACGCTGGCTGATCCATAAAATCCGGTCCCAATAACGACGTAGCTTTGCATGAATAAAACATCCATGAATTAATGCTTTGTGGAATTAAAAACGCTAAATTAAATAAAAAAAAAATGGCTAATGTTGACTCAACTAATTAAGACAAATCAGGTAAATATGTGGAGTTCTGACAGCTATGTTTCCTGACAGCAAAATGCTCCTAATATTACTGTTATTTGGTCACAAAATGTAATTGTAAGAGTTGTTCAGGCGTGAATGTATGTGCTTAAAGTTTAAATATGCGGTCGGTTAATAAAGATAGCGTTTATTTAAAAGGGTGCTCGGACACTTTCGGATGGAGATTAGCTCCATATGAGCTCCAGAAAATCACCGGCGCTTAAGCGCTCACACCCCGCCCAGCGCAGCCTCGCCTTGGCAAGCGCATCAGAAATCGACTGCTGGCTCTGATATCTCTGTGGCGTTTAAACGTGATTTAATTCATTTTAATTTGTCATACTTAACAATGAAATGGTTATGTTTTAAATCATATTTTAGGATTGCACTTAATTGATATCGCTGTTGAGTGATGTTTCATATCTTTTACATTTGTTATAACCGGACTGCATGCGAATTTGAACTTCAGAGCTGAAGGAGCGGGTGGAGAAATAGTCCCAATATTATACAATCACCAGAGCAATATAATACAATCTTAAATAAAACTTCTAAATATACCCGTGTGTGTACCCGTGTGTACCCGTGTGCGCGCGCGCGTGCGCGCGACCCGCTCGCGTGCGTGTGTGTATGTACAGTATGTGCGTGAGTTTTTAATTTAAAATGTCTTAACTCGGAAGGATCTGTATCACATGTCATTTCATCTGAGATCAATCCGCACCTAACAGCAGGAATCACTCACTGTTTTACACAAGGACACAAGTCATCAGCCGTTTCCTCAAGTTCACGTCAGGTAAGTGATTGTAAATAAATGTTAATTTTAGACTATATTAAATTGGCAAAGACGCAAATACGCAACATTTTTGTAAAGATATAAGTTATATAAAGGTGTGTTATGTTATGTGTCCGAGTTAAAGTGGAGCTATTATAGTTAACGTTACCGGACAGGGTTAAGGACTCCGTCTTAATTATAATTGGGACATTTTTACAAACAAACCTTATAAAATACAACACTGGCTTGCATTTTGAGACAAAACAATAGCACTCATATGTTAAGAGATGTCAGTATTTTAGTCAGTGATAAGCCCTGTATGAGAAAACTGCCCAATAGTGTTTAATTCAATTACGTGTGATGTCTGAGGGAAATTTGGCAATTTTAGGGTATAAAGTCTTTCACCGTCAAGCTTTATTATATTAAGCATCTATGTATGTGTGTGTGTATTTATATTCCTCTGTTTATCAAACCAGAGCGGTGATGATGTGGAGAGAGGCAGACCAGAGGGATGCATGGCGAAAGAAGTTAAATGGCCCTGCAGATGTTCTGACTGATTTTGGAGTGCTTTTGGACTGTTTTATGCCTTCTATTTAGAGAAGACTTAATTCTGTATGTTCAGCCTGTATGATAAGTGAATAAAGCTTTTGTTTTTATGTGACTGAAGTTAATTATTTGTTAACAACACCAGCATAAATTATTTGATAAATAATTTAAAAAAGTTTATTAAAAATTTCCAAATAATAAATATTAATTGAAGTAACACATAAAACATTGAGTAAATACTTAAATTTTAATTGACAGAGTCTTTACTGTAAGTTTTTAAAGATTCAACTGATTAAAACATTTTAGTTGAATGAATTTAGTTGAGCAAACATACTTTTTTATATTTGAGTTAAGTTTGGGCCAACTAAAAAACATCAATCCAGGTAACACTTTGTAGTCAGAAATTGAGTGAACGTGAAATTTCTGTGGAACTAGTTACTAAAAAATAATTCATTGAGCCAACAATTTATTTTTTACAGTGAAGATTTACCCTAAGTTATATTAACATTTCCCAGATAGACATTATTTTGCTAAAATATCTAAATAAATGTCTGTGGATATTAATTAATTATTTATTACCTCCGCAAGCGGTCACAGTTTGATACAGTTAATGTGTGAGTAAATGCATAGATAAACAGCACTGTAAACAGCAATTTCATAAGCTATAACAACAAAATATTAATTATTCTGACATCAAATAACGTTACAGAAATTCAGTGATATATAAGCCGTTTTGTTTGTTACTTTCCTGAATGTAGTATTCCAGTCAGTGATATTATTTGTAAAATCTCTTTGCTAACTACTTGTTGGACTGCTGAAGGCTACAGGTTGCCGGTCAAAACAACGATATTACTGTATATCCCAAAAAAGGCACTTAATCCACCCGTTTTACTCTATAAATTATGTATAACAAGCAGCCAACTCCGCTACACTTTTCTCTCTCTCTCTCCCACTCCGTTACCTGGCAACTGCAGCGCGAACTTTGGATCAGTCCATTTCTGACGAAATGATAGGGGTGGTTGGAATGGCCCATGTTTTGGGAATATAGTTTCTACATTATTCATTAAATTAATATTATTCTTCACTCTTTCAGACCCCTCTATAGACGGTTTCATCGGATGCATGTGATACACGCTGGATCTGAACCTTACTTCCGGTTTCGTTTTTTTAATGGTCTGACTAGTTGCTAAACTGATCTCTTGAACAAATGCCTCGTCGAAAATAACAAATGTTTTTGTTTCCTAGGTAATCTATGTGTTGTTTTTGCTTGTTATATAAATAAACTACTTTTAAAGAACTTTGTTGTTATTTATTCTTAGCGGAGTTTACCGGAAGTTACGTGCGGACCGCCTCAGTCGCTTGTTTATGTTGTTACTGCTGAAACGGTCCATTTATGACTTTGTATGCAAAGAGGGAGTGATTGTGATGATGTTGATTATTATTATTATTATTATTATTATTATTATTATTATAAGGGTTTGTTCGGTTCAGTAGTGTTGTAGTA
The DNA here is from genome assembly GCF_030506205.2 of Paramisgurnus dabryanus. Lineage (NCBI taxonomy): Eukaryota > Metazoa > Chordata > Actinopteri > Cypriniformes > Cobitidae > Paramisgurnus > Paramisgurnus dabryanus. The sequence continues at coordinate 16,246,987 of NC_133338.1, read as the reverse complement.
ATTATGTCAAAAACAGAAGTATAACAGTAAATAAAAATCCGTTCAGCATATCGGTTATCGGGCACATAAGCATCCAAATATTTGTAATCGGCATCGGTTTAAAAAAAATTAGTATTGGTCGATCTCTATTTTAATATAAGGTTACAAAACTACTTTTCCTCAGCAGTTAACCATACATTCACTTCAGATATAACAGATTATAGGTCCTTCCTGCATGAATTCTTGTCAAAACAGATATTTTTCAACTGTAATTTTGTGTAGATGTCTATAGAGGTGTGACGGTCATTATTATAGTTGAACACCGTCATTAGAACTGTTAACAGTCTGTGTTACACGCCCCCTCACGTTCTCACGCAGAGCGGAGCAGACACTGACAACGCGCTGACATACAGGACAGACCAGGTTACTTTTCGGTTACTTTTGAGATGAAACATATTAAACAAAGTCTCGCCTTTTAAATCATCTCTTCCTTCTAGTTAATTTATAGCATCAAATAAACATGAATGACCATGAGAAGGAATGTTGTTTTAACAGCGGAAAGGCGTCAGTACACTCCGCTTTTCAAGTTCAAATCCTCCCATGCTAATCTACTAACTCTCTTGAACGATTACACACAATTACAGACATAAAAAGCCCAATGCACAAATCTGTTTCTCTGAAGATTATTAAGATAGATGATAGATAGAGGATTAATTTATGCTGGGCAGAGAGTGACAGCGCAGTCTTCTGGCAACAGTGTGTTTTTTAAATATTTCATTGCTTTCTGTTAAATTGTTCAAAGTTATTACTGTTTAAAACACACTTGGCATCACATTCATGATTTTATGGTAAAATGACACTTTCCCGTCAATCCAAGAGCATTTAAACGAGCAAAACGCCCCCCACCGTGTCCCCACTTCAGACGTCAGCGTCAGGAAGAATGCTTCTGAGTCTTGTCACTCTTAATAACTCTTTTAACATCAATCAGGTCCTGAACTTTCTCTCTCTTAATAATTATTTTAACATCAAGCAAGTCCTGCTGTCTATTTTCTATCATTTCTGCATGGTTTAAAAACGAAATGAAAATACAAGAAAGTGAATGAAGATGCATCTTTGCTTTAGATTATGGATTTGTGACAGTACACCTCTCAGGAAACAGATACAGATAAAGATTTTATACATTTTAGACGTTTAATGACCATTTAGAGCAGGGTTGTCAAACTCAAGGCCCGCAGGCCAAATCCGGCCACCCCCTCATTTCATCTGGTCCGCGAGAGCTTACAAATTATGTTAATTATGTGGCCCGCGAGAGTTACAGATTATTTTATTGTTATTATAAATTGTATTTTTGCAGGTTATTTTTTCTACATTTATTTTTTTAGCAGCCACCAAAACAATTTTTTGTCCCGCCAAAGTCTTTTTGTAATATAATTATTGATAATGTTGATGATTGCATGAGAGAGATGGAGCAGTACCTCGCACGCGCGCACTACTAGAGTGGCCGTGTCTTAATGCGAAGGCTGCAGCGTCCGGAGGTCGCATTTCCAGGCTGCATACGTCATCAAGACTGTCTTGTTTCAATATATTAACAATTATAAAGTTAAATATTATTCTTCTTTTATAGTAAATAGCTGTAATATGCATATGACGTGCGAATGTAATGGTAAGTTAACTTAAATAAACCAGGTTTGATGACGCTGCATATACGACCTCCGCAGGCTGCAGCCTTTGGATATAGAAACGGACAGTATCTGCTCGTTCTTTCGTTCCCTGGTCTATTCCAGCTAAATACGCGAACTAATGACTCATCTGAATCGATTACTTTTAATAAACGATTGAAACTATTGATCTGTAGCCTACAACACTGAACTTATGAGACGTCAGAAAATCACACACTCAAAGTCAGGTAAAAAATTACAGCTTTTTTGCAAAGAGAGCAAGAAATGACGACAGTGTGTTTAATAAATGCATATTATGGTGAAGATTGTAAAACAGATTAGTGTCTTAAAATGTCTCTCATTTTATTACCTGCACAATGAAGGATAACATAACTTTTTGAGTGAGCTCACATACAACATGTGTTTTTGTCACCACAAATATTTTTTAAATAATCTGTAGAATAGTTGTACTCTATACACTTTGTCATTATTTGCCTGGGCTTCTACTTTCAAAGCTAGGTATTAATTGAGTTATTAACAAAACCAATAGTAAGCAAATGCAGAGAAAATTATACAATGTACAGTAATAAAAGAGTTGATTCATTCATACAGTCATTCAAAAACAACCGGCCCTTTGAGAGTAACCGTAATGCTGATGTGGCCCGGGATGAAATTGAGTTTGACACCCCTGATTTAGAGCATTGGATTCGCTAGACGAGAGCTTAATGTTCTTATTTTTATTAAAACCTCCGCCTCATCTAGACAGCGCGAGTCACTTGCTGCGTCTTAATTCATCCAGCTGTGGGCTAGACCAAAGGTCAAACAGAAATTGCGTGTTGCGTTAATAAAATTAGTGGCGTTAAATGAATCTGCATTAACGCGTTCATTTTGACATCCCTACTTCAAATAAAGCAATTCAACAAAGTTACCTAAGGTGAAAATAAGTATACCTTAATAATTCTGTCCCCTTCCTGAACTCCAGCCTTGACGGCTGCTCCACCTTTGAAGAAAGAAGAACAAAGTAAGGAAGGATGTGTATAGTGAATAATAAGTATATATCATATCAAACATATTATTTAAATAAAAAAATACTACAAACTACCCATATTAACCCATATAAATAAGATTTAGATGGCAAACTTAACCCTAATTGGTTAGTTTAAAGTGTAAGTCTATTTAAGTGCAGTTACCTGGTCGAACATTCTGCACTAGTTTGATCCTCTCCCCACACACAGTGAAGCCAAACCCCAGATTGTCCCGTTGAACAACCACACATCTTTGGACTAAGCCTGTCCCTGGCATATTACAAAAGACATTTGTTAATAACATTTCATTAAAGCTCAAATTAACAAAATTTTTAAAATACCTGTGTTTTCTGAGGAAAAATCTGACTGTGTATCTCTTTGCTGGCCAAAGGAAGACCGGCATTCAGAATCCCCCAATGTCAAACTGCTTAACCTAGGCAAGAAATAAACAATGATGTGAAAGCAAATAAACAACAGAATAAAAATTACAAATGTCCAGGGGCAGAAAGAACATCGAGAAAAATCAATCCAAGTAGAAATTAATAAGAATTGAGCAAGGAAAGGAATAGAGTAAAATACAATATTAAGGCCACTTCACACTGGTCAGACAGACTGAGTCTGTCTGACCAGTGTGAAATCCCTGTTGACAGTTGCTGGATCAAAGTCAATGAGTGCACAGAATAAGCGGATAACTATTAAACTATTAAAAATCTGCTTATTGTAGAAAACTGTTTTCATGCGTTTACATGCAAATCAATAAGCCAGCTATGCAGTCAACTGCGTTTACATGGGACTTGGAGAATTATCAGTTTTCTCGCAGGCAGTGACCTCACCACCTATAGTACATAATAGTCCATCAAAAAGCCGACGGCATATCGGTCTTAAGCTATATTGTTGTATCTCTTCTCGTGTCTGCAGAACCTGTAAATGTAACATAAGCTTCTATTTTAACAGTTTCTCTGCCAAGTTTTTTATGCATTACTTTGCACTTACTTCCACGTGTGACGTTTATCTTTCATACACGGAGACATGCGCACATGGACAAAACCATGAGAAAGCCGGTTAAGGTGTTTACATGCCACAAGAAATCGGCGTAATGAGCAAAAAACTACCTGTGCCGATCGGTTTTTGCTTACACGTTTATGGGCTTTCCCCTATTAAAGAAAACAGTTTTACGCGATTACATGCACACATGCACTCAATGAGACTTTAGAATGTGATTGTCTGTTGGTGTCTGTTGGTGTCTGTTGGAGTTGGTAGTTGTCTGACCAGTGTGAACTGGCCTTTAAAAACGAGTTGGTGACTCATGGGAGAAAGCCCCCAATTGTCTGACATGTGATTCACATCAATGCTGACACTGTAAATTGGTCAACCTCTGTACTTTTTTTAATGACACATTTTAATAGCAATATCTTTCAAATCCAGGCACCACCTAGAAAGGTATAATTGTTTATGGAAATATAGGTGAAAAATTAGCACGTGTTCCCTTTTAGAAGAGAAGTTGGAACAGGATTGTCAGTCAATCCTAAACATGAACCGAACCATGACATTGTACATTACACCTCTATAATTTTTCAGATCGCATATCATGTTTAATATGTTGTAGTGTGACAAGTGTGGGAGGTGGATGCTATCATATATCAGCAGAATGTGATGACCATCATAAACCAACGCTATTAAATCAAAGCAACTAGAACCAATCAAAAGTAAAAATAATTTCTTTGAGGCTGGCTACACCTGGTATTAAGATGCATTTTGGTCAATCAGATCATAATTGGACCACATTCAGAGGTGGTCGACGCATTTAATGGTGCAGACGCTTATGCGGTTAAATGTGTTAAAACAATAAAAACTACACTCACATTGATCTAATGTGAAGTACCGAGCACTAAGAGTGGGCGATATGGTCAAAATCTTATATCATGATAACGATATAGATCACGACACATTTATTGATTTATTTCATTAAGGTTTTTGGTATCAAAGATTGTAATAGTGTAAGCCCTGTAAACCCTGACAAAAGGTATTTCTAAAGCCAGCAGCAAATGGCTGAATCCACAGGGAACCGTTTCCTAATTCCTGTTGAATTATCATCTGAAAACTTTCTCAAAGAATTCACATCTACCCCCCCAAGACAGTTACCCCATGGGGTGAGACAGAAGAGTCACACACCCTACCACACTTTCTCGTCCCCCTCTCCTCATGTTCTAAAAGCAAACTGTATATGGAATGCTACATTCTACATGCACAAATAATCTGAAACTGGTCTTGTTTGGTGTTATATGAAGTGTTTTAATGCAAGTGATACATTTGGGTTTATTAATATGACAACAGGATTCAATGTTACAATAAATAAGTAAACTTAACCTAATGTTGGGAGACAACTCCTACCTTAGACATGTTGACCAATCACCCACTGTATGTATATTAGGCAACACCCCTGAATTTTACAACAACCAATCAGTACCAAACTCCTATATGCTTTGTCTCTCTGGATATTTAAGGGAATGATGTAAAATGGTTCAGGGGGTCTTTCTGTACATGGAAATTTACCCCCATGATGCTGTATCTTTGATCTGTGACCAGATATTCATTATTTGGCCAGGTATGCATCATTCTCATTTGATTATTTTTGTTTCCTCGTATTTGAATTGGAATGTAAATTGGCTTCTGAATTATGTTTTTCCTACCTGGTTAATAAATTGTCATGTTTGATTTTATTCTGTGTTGCTCGGTAAATGTTGACACTGCAAGTAATATCGTTGTATCCGTAGTTACCGTAAGGACTGAAATCAGGCTAGGATCGGCCCAATCCCAGTTAGATAGTGAATAATACATCAGCTGATGATTTGAAAGATACGACTAGCAATTGGCATTAGTTTAAATGTACTTAGAAGCGTGGAGGCTGTGTTTCCGTTTAGAGTAACATTTTCTGATTACTCTAAATAGGGTCAGCCTCAACCTCTGTTTATTTCAATATTATATTATTCATTAACTTTGACTAGAAATAATTATTGTAATAATTAAGTGTCACCTCTAAGGGGACTAAATAAAGTATGCTTAAGGTTGAGCACGCAGAGAGCGGCCACTTAAGCGTATAGTCCAACCTCTGGCAGTGACCAATACTGATTGGCTTATGACCGTTGACCAGTATATTAATTATGAGGCCCGTACTAGGATCATGTTCGACTGTGAGAACCGAATGAACGAGTGTAATACCAGAGCTTTATCAGAATAAATAAACAAACATCCATCCATCTAAATTCTGCAAGTTTAAAAGTAATAATCAATCCGATTTGTTATATAATATAAACTAAATCTTTGTCTTTGGAGTCAGATAAGATATAAATATAACTAAATTACGTAACGCCAAAACGTCATCTGCAAAGCGCCGGAAAAGTCCGAACACGCTATAATCCTTCGCCATGCCGTTTGGTTCCGCCATTGGGCCAACGGATGGATGGGGACATATATTTTCACCCCCTTACAATTGTATATCGAATTTTCAGAATTCTTGCCACCAATGTCAATCGTATTATTAAATGTAGAGAAAGTGATTTAGTAAAAAACAGTGAGAGATTTTGTTTATTTCTTTTAGATTCATTTTATTACAATATTTTTATTTATTATTATTTTGATGAACATGAATGACAGACAGGAACAATATTAGGTAATATTAGAGGTGCGTTCCATTCGACCGTAAGTGGACTGCGAAGTGGACTTTACAGGGTATTCCGCCATCTTAAGGGAGATTCCAATCCGAAGGGAGCGAACATGTTCAGTTCGAAGGGCACTGCGAACGGCATAGGGAATCAGGGAACATCGATACATCACTTCACAGGAAGTGGAGAGCGATAATCACCCAACTGTCATCGCGCGCATCACGTGATCACCAGTCAGAATGGTCAGACCGCTATGCAATTATGAGACAATTGTTTAAAAACACATATATACACGTAGTTAACCAAATAAAAGTTTACTTTCATATTTGCATGACAGTTACAGCAAGGCTTCAATTCTGTTAATAGTCAAGTAATAGCAGCAATAGTCAATTAAAGTGTATAATAAACATAAGTTTTTCATTACATAGTACACAATGTTTTTTAATTGTATAGTGTACATATTTTAAATGTGATAGTAAATAAAAATTAAAATATGAATGTAGTCCTATGTATATTTATGTTATATCAATCTGCGCGACCCCGTCGTTGACTTTCTTTAATGACGTTTGCAGGCCGTTCCAAATGAGCGGTTATTGTCCGTGAAGTCCACTTCAACTGATATACCGTGCTCAGGGAGTAGGGAGCAGTGAACACTCTGTAGGGACCCTGTCGAATGGAACGCACCTATGGTTCTATTCAAGTATGGAACCAATACTATTACACGCGTGCATTTTCTCTTTCAGCTTTTTATTTCTCTTAAGCCATAAGTGACTGTGTGTTTATGAGGATACTTGCAAAGACAAACATTTTAATGTGTCCATTAAAGGCCAATAAAGCGGCAAAAAGGCTCACAAGCTCAATGAGCAGCAGATGCCCGGCTTGCCTGCTCCTCTCACACAGCAGCAGCACACACATATAGCCCTGTTGTTCGCATTTTACCAGATTAAAATTACTTGTTTTAACTGCAGTGCTTAAAAACTGTTGCAAACTAGGGGAAGTCGACTGTTATGACATCAAAGTCAAGTTGATGTTGACTAGTCGTTGATGTAAATCATACAAAACACAAGAGATGGGACTGCTTTGCAACATGCCACAATTTATTAGCAGAACATTAATACAGATGCTGATAATACAGCTTATGTTGCAACTTAACTCTTTCACCACCAGCATTTTTCATGATTTTCACAAAAGTTTAATGCCTTCCAGAAAATGCTCCTTTTTAAATATATAAACATATAATATATAAAATTAAAGAACAGAACCTCTGCTTTCAAACAAAAAAATCCGTTTTATCCTACCTGTTTTTATCACCTCTCAAATATGTGTAGGTTTCATCAAAAACAGCTAATTTTGAGCAAAAAGATAATTCCATTTTTGTGAAGGACTTTTGATAGAGATCAGATGCAGAGAGATCTTTAAAACATACACGGACATACAGCTGTTTGCCCTAGGGTAAAAGTTGCGGAAGAGCGGAAGAAGCCACCTGGTGGATAATAGCGGTATTGCAGATTGACGAGATATCTCGTCAATGGCGGGGAAAAAGTTAAATAAAAAAAAATATACACCTCTTATGTTGCAACTTAACGTAACAATGCAACAATAACACCCGTTTTAGAGCATTTTTTTAGAGCATGTCGGCATTACAATGCTAAAATTATACAGCTCCTATGTTGCAACTTAATGTTAACTAGGGATGGCGAAAACTAAACATTTTCTTGACTGGCCACAGAGCCTCATTAGCCGGTTGAAACCATTTAAAATATGCTACGCTGTTTAAAATAACAGCCATTTCGAGCCGCCCCTGCAATTTCGCAACTCTGTCACATCTCTCTGCGCTCTGCCTCCGTCTCACACACACACACACTTTTTGAAATCCCCTACAGTGCGGAACATGAGTCGTGGCGCCAAAAAGGAGGACAAATGGCTGCTTAGTTTCGAAAATAGTTTAGGTACAAGATGATTGCGTTGAAAATAAAGGCGTTTGTGAAGCTCATTTGAAAATTGCCGCGGCTCATTTAAGAAAATGACAGCTCCGAAGAGACTGCGCTTTAGTTTGAGAAAGTACTAACAATAATAAAGACAAAGGATGACCATCATCCCCTTATCTGTTACCACTGAAATGTAGATGTCATGTATTTCCAAATCTAAACCCATCTTATGCGGAATGTTGCCTAATAGACTGCAACACGATAAAACCATTGGATAAAACAGGCACCTTCAGAATGCGTAAAAGACGCACCAGCCAAGGCAGGTCTCACACTGTGTGCGAGAAAGCCCTTTTCTGTTCTAGAACAATTGCAGCAAATATATTTAATGCTAATGTATGAGGCATATAGGCATACACTGAGTTTTATTAATTTATGATGAGGTGCGTTCTAGTTAACAATGCAATGCGAGTGAACGCTCCGTGCCGGCGCCTTCATGCACGGACCGGTTATTATATTCTCTGCTATATTTGCTTTTTATTTATTAAATACATGCAAATGGTTGATGAAACATTTATTAAAATTAAGATACAATTTTACCAAACGAAATTCACTTTAAAGAAATGCTTTCTACAAAGCAAAACTTAATTAAGTGGTAAAAATCATGTCTGAGGATTTACAGAAACAAAACTTACTCAGCACTTTACTGTTAGCCTAAATGTTAATAATTTGGAACACAACCAGGAGAGACTTTAATTTTAATTATAAGGAATTGATCTATTATTAATTTATTTTTAAAAATAGCTTGTAGCATTTTTCTTTTCGCAAACCTTGTGAGCGTGCAAAACCAAAAGCAGTGACTTTGCGCAAAATGTTTTTTATTGGTTTATTAAGTACAAACAGGCCAGTTATCAAAAACTAAGTGTGTGGGATTTTTTGGAAAAAAAGATGACTAACTGCAGTAGAGTTAAGTCCACTGTCTATAATAGCCTAATTTAGAGATCACTTTTTTAAACCGACAACTTTGACCGGGGTCAACCATCGGTCAAACGTCATCGGTTAACATCCCTAATGTTAACAATGCAACAATAAATAAAAAAAATATAGTGATCAACGCGACTTGTCAACGTCAGGCTTAAAGCGTCACTTCTTTTTCTGTCATCAGTCCTTACTTGTAGCGTCACAGTGAACCGCAGTGTTCAGCACAGTCTTTAGCCTATTACTGATAACACTAAAGTAGCTGATCTCCTCCTCTGGTATAAAGCCAGAATGGCCTGCACCAAAAGGTGCGAAACCCTATTGTTTTTGCTCAAATGTATTATTATTATTTTTATTTTTAACTTAATTTTTTGGGGGGTACTTTGGGAGCCTTAACATACTGGAAAACTCTTTAAATTTGGCACAGACGTCAGATGTACGAAAGGTGGTACACATATAGATCTCATCGATGTGAACAACTTTCGCAATCAAACCTATTAGCTCAGTCCAAAAGGAAGTCGTCCATTTTTGATTGTTTCAAAAATGCATGCAATTAACTTTTAAATAGTCATCCTAGGGAATTCATACGATTGACACCAAATGTGGTGAACATGATGCCGAGACATTGGACTTGCTAAATTGCAAAGGGATTTTTGATATCTTGAACGGAGCGGCCATGGCGACATATTACAATTAGTTATTTTATTAAACAAACTAAATAGACCTTAAGTAATATGTTATTTATCTTACTTCCACGATGGCATGTCTGTTCTGCTTGTGTTTGCGCATTTAAAAATTAAAATTACCCCAATGAGTGCGCACATGCGCATACCCGCACAAAAACATACGCACATGCAACCTAATTTATCAATGGTGCGACTTAAAAAAATCTTAAGTCGCACTGGTGACACCAGGCGTCTGAGGGAAAAAGCCGTGGTCCAGATGTACGTGTGTACGTTTAAAAATGTGTGTGCACTCCAGTCAGACAGAGAGAGGTGTGTAGCCTTGGTCCATCAGATAAACAGAGTGGATGTTGCCGCGGATGATAAGAAAAGAGGAAAAGAACGATTGACTCTTTTTTCGTTAAGAATGTTAAGTTAAGGCCTGATCAGTCCGAAGATCATAACCAATGCTCTGACATCGGACCAGGGCTGATGTGACAGAATGTTGAAGACGGCATTAGGTAATGAGCCTCCTACAATAAAGTCCGCGCCAGAGCAAAATTCTTATGAAGAAAAATGATTTGAATGTAAACACGCACAGCAATGATGTCACAATTAATAGAAAAAAAGCCAGGACCGCTGTTTTCATCAACTTACTTCCTAATCTAATCCTATAAATTTTTCGGCGTTTGCTGTATCGCTATTACCGCCCTGCCAGACTGGCTGTCTTAAATAGAGAAATAAGTTCATTCCTTGATTTGCATTGTTGACTTATATAAAAATTATTTCCCCCAAGGGTTTAGTTTCAAGTGCAAATAGCATTAAAATCAATAGAACGTAATGATTACGTCTTTCTTTGGTGAAATTTGAATGTTGTTTTACTTTTATCTGTATGACCATAATTTAGGGTAATTTAAGGCAATGCAAGATGCAAGCTCTGTACACACCAATTCATTTGAAAATTGCCGCGGCTCATTTAAGAAAATGACAGCTCCGAAGAGACTGCGCTTTAGTTTGAGAAAGTGCTAACAATAATAAAGACAAAGGATGACCATCATCCCCTTATCTGTTACCACTGAAATGTAGATGTCATGTATTTCCAAATCTAAACCCATCTTATGCGGAATGTTGCCTAATAGACTGCAACACGATAAAACCATTGGATAAAACAGGCACCTTCAGAATGCGTAAAAGACGCACCAGCCAAGGCAGGTCTCACACGGTTTTACTTTTATCTGTATGACCATAATTTAGGGTAATTTAAGGCAATGCAAGATGCAAGCTCATCACGCGTATGCCATCACTGACATCGGTTTACGCAGGGCGGCCAAAAAGAGACATTAAACTTCAAACATTTACAATTCTACTTGAGTGTTTTTGGACATCCCTTTAGAATCACTGCAATCATATCATCAATTTATCAGGTAATTATAAATAAGTGCAGCACTTATGAGTGTTCAAACACTGCTGACCGCTCAGCTGTCAATCTGCCGACTCTCGCAAAGTTTTACATTAAATGATAATATATTTGTCCAATCATGGCCCGGCCTGTGCTTATTTCTGTCAATAATCTGCATGAAGATCTTTAAAGGTTTCTACTTACTTTGCGATTTGCCGTGCGGCTGGTCGCAATCTTTATGTCAAACAGGCGGGTATGAAATAAATTGATGCTGATGTCGGATGACGGGTCAAGTGTTATTTTAATCCGCGAAAACGGGTTATCAAACAGGACTGTGCATGACTCATAAGGAAAATGGAATGAAAGCATGCAAATTATAAAATAGCCTACATGTTTATATTCTGTACACCACACAGTACTGTGCAAAAGTCTTAGGCCACCACCACCAGACTTGTTTTAGAAGTTTTAATGTCCACCCATATTTAATTTTCAATCTATTTTATTTAGATACAAACATAATATATATAAATATATATTTTTTCCTTCAGGCATCGGTCAGCATTTAGTGTGACATCTCTTGGCACTAAACCCATCTTAAACGTTTTTAGGGAAGAATTAAGTAAAAATACTAATTTCTTTAAAATTAGAAATTAGGATTTAATTTCATTTAGATTTTAGAGATCCTGCAACTGCCTGCTATTGCTCAAGTGGAAGGCGGTTTACCCTAAAAATTTGACATCAGTTTACAATATTCATACAGTTTTTAATACTATACACATTTCTGTATTTTCCGGATGTATTCTATTAAAGAGACTGAGAAACAATTATATGAGATCACTATAACATTGCAAAAACAACAAATCTAATTATGGCATGGTGGCCCAAGACTTGTACTGTAAATAAAAATATATAATACATTTACTGATCCCATTAAAAGAAACAAATGAACACCATGACTCCTTTATGTTTTTGTGTCTATGTCAATTTTCCTTTTCCAAAAGTATTTTAACTCTGGTTCCTCCGTGTACTTTTGTGTACATTCTTTTTTGCGTAAACGTCAACAGTCACAGATGTTACTGACAGAGGAGACGGCTGATCGAGTTCATCATGACTTAACAAAAGGTTAGCAGTACTGTTTCCTACACATACCCGTTCTCTTGGTGTAAGTCTGTGTGCAAGCTCTCTCCCTACATATGAAGCAGTATACCCGCGCATGTGTTCTGTAGTCTTAACTCTGTGTAACAGTAAATTGTCTGCGCTATACCCAATATACAAGAAAACTACCACTCGTATTTAAAAAAAAGCGCTCATAACACAACAACACTGATGAGAAGAGCAACATCAGTACAACCTCAATGTAAATGTATGGTGATTTTGTCAGACGATGTCACGTTTTTAGCAGTAGTTAAAGAAAGAGCAGATTGGACTAAACAAGGAGTTACTGGTTCGTGGGTTGTTTTTGGGTCACGTTTAGTCACTATTTCATAGACAACATAACAGATACATAAAAATAGCATTCTGTTGTGTTAAAATGGAATATAATGTGACAGATCACAGAGTAAAACATAACTCCATGATGTCACATATATGCTAATTGGTGTGTGACGTCATCAATGCCACAGTCTCTCAAAAACCTGTGGAGAAACACTGTAAACTAAAACTATTTTATTTCTCAAATGTTAACATTCACTTAAGACAAAGGGTTTTCAAACTGGGGTCCATTTGAAAAAGAAAAAGTATAAAAAAAAGTCTACTGTAAAGCCAATTATTGAAGTTTGTAAATAATTTGCTGTTCTTATAATATCACAACTATAATTTTCTAACACAGTTTAAGTGTTTATTTATAAAAATAATGGGTATACATTTAAGGAAATGGGTCCCTCGCTATAGTTTTTGTGTAAATATATAATTTCAAGCACCAGAAAATGTGAAAACAGTATTTGCGTGCTGTCTTAATCCTCTGCGGGCATTCGCTTGCTGTCGGATGCCTTGCGATGCAGCTTTTCGGGCATTCGCTTTGGATGTGCACACACAGACACAAAACTTCTCAAACAGATACAAGATAGCTTTCACATCTTCTTGCTCTTTAATACTTAAATTGGCAAGACCAAAAAACACATCAAATTATTAACTTTTGTGATGACATACCACTGGCCCAATCAGGCAACTGACAGTTCTGCATGTCACACTTTAGCAAAGCAGTGTATTACATGTGTACCTTTAACTTATACTGTACCTGAAACATTCCTTTAATTGGTCTTTATTTAACTAAATAAACTTAGTTGTTTATTGGCTAAAGTCAATTATTTGGCTATTTATGTACAAAATAGCCAAATAATTGTAAATTCACCAGCCCTACTAATAAATATATGTTTATATGTTTATTACAACATGACACAAAATAGACATAAATGTCAAAACTCACCAAGCAGCAAATGGACTAAGAGAAAGCATGGAAAAGAGAAGCAAACCATTAAAGTGAGAAATACAAAAAAGGAAAGTGAGAAAATTTTAAAAAGATTTAAAAGCTCAACAGGCACCATAAAAAGACAGACAGACAACAGCAAAAGACCTTAAAAAAACATTAATTTCTTTGTTAATAACCCCAGGGATAGCCATTTTGTATTAGATGCTTCTAACCACATTTGATATCAACATTTATTTCTCTTGTATTACCTTATTTGCTTTCCAAACAGTCTATTCCATTTCTTTTTTTACTCAGTTAATTTATACACATAATAATTAGTGCTGGGTATGGGTGTCACGATTCTCCAAATCCTCGATTCGATTACATTTTCGATTCTAATGACACTTTTTTTTTTTAAGCACAAAAAATGCTATGCCATTTTTAGACTAGACTTTTATCAAATATTATATCTGACCTTGAACCCCCGAGATGCCCTGCCATGTTAGTTGTGCTGCCAGTGAAAAAATATGGTACGCGCACATACCTGATAATACGAAACTTCCTGTCAGATGAACATTCCTGTCAGTACTTTGCACATTAAAAACTCGCTTTTATTACCGTCAGACGAGATTGTGAGACTATACGCCAATAAGTCATGTTCAAATGCTGTTTTCTAGCTCCTAAGCAACTGAAATAAGTTGTTGTGAAACTTAAACAGATCTCATTTCAGAGAAACGACCGGTCCTGTCACAGACACCACTCTGCTGTGCATGCTCTGATTGAGTTCAGCTGAAGGCGGGAGGCTCGTGCTGTTTTTTGTTTCCCATGTAAAGAGCAGTTTGTGTGGTGTCTCCTGCATCTGCCATGCTATCGTTTGACTGGCTGTATCTAGCGAAGTTAGAGGAGGTTGACTCGCAGCACTCAACACGTGTGTTTAGTCCGCTTGGCAAGAAGACCGGACGTGACATGGGGGCGTGGCAGCATCAATTCAATTTTTATTCCAAGTTTGAGGTTGTGACTTAATTTCGTGCTGGGCAATAACTCAAAATGGATAATTTTGCGATATAGTTGAATTTACAAGTAATATTCTAATCTGTATTCTACCCCAATTGATCACTTGTTCGGAAAGTGTTTGTCATATTCTGAATAAAAAGTAGTTTAAAACCATAATAAACTGTCTGGTTTTTACAACTTTTTTTTCAGGAGCAAGAATCTGCCTTTAAATTGGACAGGAATAAAGATTTGCCATTTATCGTGATCGCCATTACTGAACTACAACTCGAACTGACGCACGACCTCAACGTCATCGTTCTTAGCCACCCCCATCTGTTCGCTGATTGGTCCTGCAGATTTTTGCAGGATAAAACGAAACTCTATAGAGCAATCCCAGACGTACTGCTGAAGCGAAATGAAAATTAAGCGGAAGCACGTAGGAGGGCGGAGCCAGGCTAAGGGTTCACCTGAGAAAGGCATGGTTAGCTGGAATATCCTGGAGTAGATGCAGCCTGTGATGAGTGCTCTTTTTCCCCAGCCAGTCTGACACCTGGTCGTGCTCCTCTCTAAACAATTACTGGGCATTGGTGTTTAAAACTATGAGTGATGCCCTTGGGGTGATATTGCAACCTTGTCCTTCAATAGGTATTTTTGGAACCCCCAGGGACATTATTGCTAACACCTCGTTATTGGCCCGCAGAAGAATTTTGTTGATGTTATATTTAAAATAGAAGGAAATTAAATGTACCTTTGATTGTATTAATGTATGTTGTTTTACTCCTTCAATAAAAAAATAAAAATAATAAAATCAACTCAGTGGGTATGCTTGACAACTAAATAGGTCTGTAAAAAAATATGCAAGAATCCAATTCTGTTCAGTCACTTATTGCATTTTTTACTAAATAAACAAAAAAAATCTAATTTTGATTTAATTGGTATTATTAATTAACAACTCAGGTTAACTCACCATTATAGTAAAGTATAAAGTTTACCAAGCATGAATATTATTTCATTCAGTATCAGTTTCTACAAACTGGATTTGCAACATTGCAGTAAAACCTGAGGAAAAAACTAGAATGCCAAGGCAGTCAAGGGAGTTTTGTTCTTAAAAGGTACAATTTGTAAGATATTTGCAGTAAAATATCCAAAAACCACTAGTCTGGTGTTATATATTTTGTCCAGCTGATTACTAACAATATCTATAATGTTTTCAACTTCTAGTAAATTATGAGAAAATTGCTGCCCTAAACAGTGACACAGGGCAGTGCAGTCGCCTGTAAATGACGTTAATATCTTTGTTACCCTTTGTTACGGCCTTTACTGACGTAAAAACCACATGACAACAGTGTCTGCGGAAGTAATCGCGTCTATCGGGCCACTCGCTTTTTTATGGTAAGTTTGTTCATCTAAACACTTAATTCTGTGCTGTGTTAACAAGCCATCGTATTGGACTAATACTGTAACATCTATGACTAACAAATGCGTTTTGAACATTACCTGAAACCTTACATAATGAAAAAATACGATGTCATCAAACACAACATTTATAAAACTTGATTACTTAACCTCATTTGTAACATGATTTCTCTTTCCTGTCTGATTGATGGCTATCAGCGTTTGAGTTTAAGACAACAAATCCCATCAGTCCATGCTGCTTCAGAGCATCATTAATCTACATCATTGTTATTGATTTGATCTGGCGCCATCTAGTGGCGCAGATAATACAAATTGCATCTTTAAAGTGCTTCCAGTGTTGTTGTAAATAGTGTAGCTGTGGTAAAAATCTCATTGGCTTAATAAGATTTCTGCTTCAAAAATAATTACTACTTAACTGCTGCAAATGATAAAAAAGAAACTTGGATAAGAAATGACAGTCGGATGTTTAGACTTTTGTTTTATTTTAACTAAATAAACAAACAAACAAAAAATCTAATTTTGATTTAATTGGTATTATTAATTAACAACTCAGGTTAACTCACCATTATAGTAAAGTATAAAGTTTACCAAGCATGAATATTATTTCATTCAATATCAGTTTCTACAAACTGGATTTGCAACATTGCAGTAAAACCTGAGGAAAAAACTAGAATGCCAAGGCAGTCAAGGGAGTTTAGTTCTTAAAGGTACAATTTGTAAGATATTTGCAGTAAAATATCCAAAAACCACTAGTCTGGGGTTATATATATTTTGTCCAGCTGATTACTAACAATATCTATAATGTTTTCAACTTCTTGTAAATTATGAGAAAATTGCTGCCCTAAACAGTGACACGGGGCAGTGCAGTCGCCTGTAAATGACGTTAATATCTTTGTTACCCTTTGTTACGGCCTTTACTGACATAAAAACCACATGACAACAGTGTCTGCGGAAGTAATCGCGTCTATCGGGCCACTCGCTTTTTTATGGTAAGTTTGTTCATCTAAACACTTAATTCTGTGCTGTGTTAACAAGCCATCGTATTGGACTAATACTGTAACATCTATGACTAACAAATGCGTTTTGAACATTACCTGAAACCTTACATAATGAAAAAATACGATGTCATCAAACACAACATTTATAAAACTTGATTACTTAACCTCATGTGTAACATGATTTCTCTTTCCTGTCTGATTGATGGCCATCAGCGTTTGAGTTTAAGACAACAAATCCCATCAGTCCATGCTGCTTCAGAGCATCATTAATCTACATCAGGGGTTCTCAAAGTTTACATTCAAAGGTCCAAATCTGAATTCTCATAATTTTCATAGGTCCGGAAAAACTTTATGTAAATCATTTGTTTATATAACAAATCAACACAAATAGTTTGGGAAAAAAATAAGTGTATTTTGCATTTAAAGTAAAAAAAAATTTAACATAAACACAAGAAATATGCCAAAAGTAACCAGGTGCAAAATACAGAGCAACCTAATTAGAGAAATGGCACAGTTTGTCCTCCATCAGATGCATAAACCACGGCAAAAAAAGTGTGGTTGGTAGGCAGAGACACTGACCAAAATTAGGGGTGCACCTATAAATTGGCTTATGATTCTTGCTATGCTTCTCAATGAATTACTGTGAAATGCCGCTACATCCAAAAGCCAGGGGGCGCTCTCGGGCAGAAACTTAATATGCACTGCAGACGAAGAACTAGAAACACGCAGCTCCAGGAAATGTCTTAAGGATATATTTATATTCCTGTTCTTCAAACCTTTTCAGGTATTTTCATGATAATAAAGAATATGTATAAAGATTATGTTTGACGAGTGTTGCTTTTTCAAATGCATGTTTTAAACGACTCAAACCAACAGTGATTTCAGATTGATATGGACTTACTGATCAAAAGCCGTAGTACTTGAAGTAGCTGTGCATAATATCTGGGTGTGATGGCTACAGCGTCACACAGAAAAATTTTAAATAATTCGTTTTATTTTCGGACCAGGAATACTCTTAAATCTAAAAAGAAAAAAAAACTAAACGAATAGTTTACAAGTTTAATGTGCATCTGTAAAGTAGCAAATGCACACATTTAATCAATCACATAGAAATTAATGCACTTGTAATATGAAGTGGACGCGGGTCCGGATCAAGTTCCCGTCGGGTCCGGATCCGGACCGGAGTCCGGACTTTGAGAAACCCTGATCTACATCATTGTTATTGATTTGATGTGGCGCAGATAATACAAATTGCATCTTTAAAGTGCTTCCAGTGTAGTTGTAAATAGTGTAGCTGTGGTAAAAATCTCATTGGCTTAATAAGATTTCTGCTTCAACAATAATTACTACTTAACTGCTGCAAATGATAAAAAAGAAACTTGGATAAGAAATGACAGTCGGATGTTTAGACTTTTGTTTTATCACCTTAAAGCCGCCTTTCCACTGCACACCACAAACGATGGCCGATAAGCCGGAAGTCATTCATTTCCTATGGAGAGTCGCAAAGGGTCTTCGTGAAGTGCCGACCATCTGCGGATGTGTAAATATCGGATCTGTTTTGAGCGTTGGATCCGTAAAAAATGTGAACTTCCGCGACTAAACCTAAAAACAAATGGTGCTATATAGCATCAAAAGTGGTTCTTTGCTCGTAATCATAGAAGAACCGTTTTTAGTGCCATAAAGCACCGGTGAAGCACCTGTGTAGAACCAAATAGTGCTATGTAGAACCATATGTGGTGCTACAGTGGTGCTATATGGCCCCTATATGGTTCTACACAGGTGCTACACAGGTGCTTCGCCGGTGCTATATGGCACTAAAAATGGTTCTTCTATGGTTACGATCGAAAGCAACAGTTTTGGTGCTATATAGCACCGTTTGTTTTTTTAGAGTGTATGCCGACCGGAAGTTATGTATTTCATTGTATTCCAATCATAAACTGTGTGTGAGGTAAAAATTATTAATCCTTTTTGTTTAACTTTATTAGTAACACTTGAATCCTTTAAAAAAAAACTGATTACTGATAAGTAATACATTATTAATTTAATTTGTGTATGTAATTATTTTAATCTTGTCTTCATATGTTCTCTCCAAAAAATATTGGCAATCTTTGTCATATATGCATAGCTGTTTATTGTTTCATTCATTTGCATTCATTTATTTATTCCACCATGGTAAATATATTAGAATGAAGCCTCTTGCGCTGGAATGAGCTTCCCTCCCATATACGATTAAACTGAAACTTTATTACGACAGCCACTAGGGGGAGAACTCCGACTGTCATTTCCGTATGTCGTGTGCAGTTGAAAGGCGGCTTTAGTCAGCATACCTGGACAAGTGAGGTTGTTTCTTAATGGCCCTGATGTCATGTGACACAAATAGGAAGTAAACACACAGGAAAAACAGGTGAACAGAAAGAAAGATAACACATTGACAACAGTTTACAGCCATGAATTACGAAGAGAGGCCCACATACAAGACACACAAATGAACAGACAGTGATTGGACTTAATCATATAAATGGAAAGTGAAACTCCCCAAGGATCATCTGATAAAGATAGATGTTATCATTAAAGATGACTGCTCATTCATCTGAAATATGCCATAATTCCTCAAGTTCCTTCAAGTAATCACTTACACTTTTGTAAAGTGCACAAAATATTTAAAAATATATATTTATTTACTGTTGTTCTTTCTTGTTTCTTGTTCCCCTAGCATACGTAGTTCAAAATGGCTAAGGGGCTGTTTACACCTAGTATTAAGATGCGTTTTCTTCGATCGGATCACAAGTGGACAATGCTAAAAACAGGTGTAAACGGTGTAAAACGTTTTGAGTTCGTCCACGTTCAGATGTAGATGAAAACACTTTCGACCAAAGTTTTCATGTGATTACTTATTATTTACACTATGGCAGTATGATGTTCACAATTTTTGTAAATCTCCTATGTACACAAACAATTAACAGATCTCGTTTTTTGAAACAAGTCCTGCCTCCGTAACTCAAGTCGCTAATAGGATTGGCTTGCCTTTCTGTTGAGTCCCGCCTCTCTAACCCAAGTCACGTGTAATTGGCTTTGCCTTTACTCGCTGTCATAGGCTGCATTTGGAAGTATGAAGCGCCAAGCTCTGTCAACAAAACGCAACGTGCATCATGTCATGATTATGCAGGCTACCGGTGGTGAGGAAAAACATTTTTATACCAACAGTTTTATGCACAAAATATGTGACAATTTGTGTCACATATTGATTCAGCGACAGTGTTTTCTTCCAATAAATAACAAACCTATATTAAATGGATGAGTTGCAAATTTAAAGCATGTATGTCTAAACTTCTTTGCAGTATATGTACAGTATAGTGCACACTGAGCTATCTGTATGTAGTTAGTCTCAGCCTCAGACGTCACGCCCACAGAGTGTTGGCTAAACGTTTGATGTTTTTTGTACACTTTTCTGGAAACTCTGTGAGAATGTCGAGTTCGTCTTTGATTGGTTGAAATAAACCGGATTTCCAGGAGATGTGAGTGTCGCAATTAGTTTCAGTCCCTGGAAAACAAAGCTCTGACGTTCCATTGAGGAAGAGAATCAGTCGTTTTCACGTGGATAATAATGACCAGTTATCATGATCAGCTAAACATTGAATTCTCAAAAATATGCAAAGTTTGCGGCTTTGTCCAGAAAAAGCAGCGAAAAATACCAGACCTTCAGTATTAAAGGTCTGGCTATGCGATAATAGTATGTAGTTAGCAATTATATTTTTGGTTTTTGTTTCATTCAACTGACATAATTCAGTAAATAATGCCATGGGTTTTGTGATGGCTATTGAAGTATAATGTGTTTCAGCAATTTTTTTCTTGGGTGGAGCAGATCTGGAGGAATGCCAGAATTTTTACTGGCATCACAAAAAAAGTTAGAATTAAGCAAAAGTAATAAATAAAATAGAACTAATGTATATTTGTTGCTTCTGGCCTGTAAACTTAATAAATAAGATTATGATTAGAGCCCGATCGATTTATCGTTTTGCCGATTTTATCGGCCGATATGAGCCTGTCGCAGATATATCTGTATCGGCGTATAAGCCGCAGATATGAAGCCGATATGAACGTTCCTTACAGAAGACATTAAATGCTTTTGAAAGATGTAAGTACTTGTTTGTCCAGCAGAGTGCGCCCTACTGGTTGCTAATGGTGACCCAGGTCACTCACTGTAGTGACACCAGCCAACCCCCCTTCACTTTAGTCAGTCCCTCAGTTCAGGTGGTGGCAGCCACGCGGTTTCTTCACAGAATTTTACACCTGGTATTAAGACGCGCTTTGGTCGATTGGATTATAAGTGGGCGAGAAAGACACATTTCGGTTTACATTTGGTGTTTTTAATCCGTCTCTTTTGTCCACTTGCGAGTTGTTTAAAACGCAAGCGGAAGAAATGACACGAGGTGGAGAAAGGACACGCTTTAACTGACGCGCAGTCTGTGGGAGAACAGCTGCTTGTGCTGTTACTGAACATGCTCATTTCAAAGCAATTGATTAAATAAGCTCGCACAACTTTACACCCTCGCTAAATTAAAAAGGCGGAGAGCAGACCCTTTAGTTTTATAAAAGTTTAAAGTCCCGGCAGAACACTGTGGGTTTGTGTTATAAAAACGTTGTGCAGTACATTAAACATAAGCCTACATCATTATGTTGTCAGCAAGTCAAGCATTGTCACCTTAACGGTAAGTTCCTAATTAATTTTTGAAGTACATAACTTATTGTAAAGCTAATAAACAATGACTTTATAAGTTTCCATTTTCAAAATAAGCCCAATATAACATTATTCTCGTCAAAACTGGAAATCATTTAAGTTATATGTATTTTGTTTTGTTTGTGTTTTAAAGTTATTTATAGTTAGTCAAGTTTACTGTTTTGTGCACTTATATCAGAATCATTTTGGATAATAAAGTTTATTGTTAACTTGTAAAACACACCTGCCTATATTACATATCTTTGACACGTCATTTTAAGTGTTTGATCACCACATTTGTGAGTGATCATTGCAAAAAAGTATTTCTATATAGTATATTCTGTTAATGTATATAGTGTATTATATGTACAGTAGCCTGCTGTAGTATAATATACTGTAGTATATGTGTACTGTACTATAATATACAAATAAAGAATATCGGCCGATATATCGTTATCGGTCTTTTTTTTACTCGCTAATATCTGTATCGCCCCCAAAAAATGCAAATCGGTCGGGCTCTAATTATGATAACAAAAATACTATTTTAACTAGGCTATTGTTCTAGTAAACAGCGATAAACCTTTGTGACAATGCGGCTTGAAGACAATTTCATTTATTTCCCACCAATGTCAAAATCAAACTTGCGCCCTTGACTGGATGTATAGAAACCATTTCATTTTTAAAGAAAATCGCCATTAAAAGAAACACTTCAGTTTTATTTGTGAGGTGAAATTTTTGATCTAGCAAGGTTGTTACAGTGAATTTTGTGAAATTCAATATTGGTTTTTGCAATGTTGCTGTTTTTGTTTTATTTACTTTAAAGCAACACTATGTAGATGTTTTACCTTTAAATAATGTCTCTAAAATTGTTTCAGTGATAGAACAACTTTTAACTGAACAAATTGTACTGTTGCTGCAACCTGAGCAGCCTTCTAGCTGCTACAAGCACACTCTGAAAGTGGCGGTGGAGGGTAGAGCACACATCCCCGCCCCTCCCCCTGCCTGCAGAAGAGTGTCTGATACCAATTACATAGTGTTACTTTAAGTAAATATGTTTTAAATTCATAAATAGTGATTTTTTTTCTGTTTTATTCAGTGTGTAACTATTAATTGACATTAATAGCAAAGTAAATCAGTGTTAATATTTTGAAGTATTAACTGTCTATCCTTTGCTATTTAAAAATTAGTTTTTTGGTGTGACAGAATTGAATATATTTCACCTCTTGATATATTTGAAATCAAATAAGATGATTTGTCAAAAGTAATCTTAATGTAATCCAAAAGTAGTCAGATTACATTACCAATTATGCGTAATCTCTAAGATATTATATTACTGACTACAAATTTTGTCATGTAATTCGTAATCAGTAACAGATTACAGCTCATAAGTAATCTACCAAGCTCTGGCTATTCATCACACTTTTTCACATTGTGCCAATGCAAGGATTGTATGCAACAGGTTTCTTCCACAGCGAGTTGACGTGGACATGGCGGTCATTTTCATACTCTGCCCGCTTTTGACTTACAGTCTGTAAGTAGTCTATGTTTCTATATTTAAAGAATTTGCTACTGACTTCAAACCATGATTCAAACACAAGTTTTGAGCAGTGTAAAGCAGCGCTTGTTGTTTCTTGTTTCTACAATCACAAATGCAGACATAGTTTTATGTTTTAGTATCCTTATCTTATCAATCTGTTCCATTCTGCTAAAGCCACGCTGGCAAAGTTGTTCGATCAGATTTATCATCTGCACTTTCTGGATCAGATTCAGACTCGTGTTAATAAAGTAGAAAAGACAATATTATCTCCTGCTGGGAGCTAATCATTTAATTATTATTATTATTTATTTAAATTTATTATGGACATAGCAATAGCATTGTATGAACCAGATGCATTGTTTCAAGTGTTATAGCACGTGCTAATTTTCAACACCTTTTCATAGGAGGCTTTTACAACTAAAAGAACTAAAAACCACGTTGTATACAAAACAAGCACAATTACACATGAGAACAACTTTGGCCTGATTTAACCCACTGTTTGAGCTCTCTGATAAAAGATGTTGCAGTGTTTCCCATACATAGGCTCTACTTGGGCGGTGCGCCCAGGTAAATAAATTACTTTATGAATTTCCGTATTTTCTGAACTCGACTGGATGACCCGTGTTTTGTTGAGAGAGAGAGAGCGAGAGCGAGAGAGAGAGAGAGGTCGGGTGACCGTGAAGATGATGCAAGCGTCATAAACTCATCATCCAGCGCGGCAAACTGGATCAACTGCAGCACATACTGAGAAGCCAGGGAACTACACTGCGACCAAAATGTTTGCATATGCTTATGTGGATATGTTTTTATAGCATCCAAGTTGGCTTCATTTTGCGTGCAAGCACGTTGTGTCTCTCCCGTTGAGTGTCCGTTCATGTGCTCTCGGTTTCTCAATGAACTGGGTGCGACACGAAGCAACCTCAGTGTCACATTGTATCCTTCCATGTTTCTGAACTTAAGCAGAGTTTTACCATTAGAGGTCTTTCTTCACTGAAGACGCGGGACCCGTACGGTTCCGGGGTTTATATTTTAAATGGTCAGTCGGGTCCGGGTCGGTCCTAGTTTATTATTCGGATCCCAAGTCTGATTAATATTGTGTTTAAAACCAGAGTCGATCGGAGAACGGCCATGAGCGCTACCGCGCTAAAGCTCGAGTGCTGTTTCAGCGTGCCTCCGGTTTCTATGGCGATAACAACTGGCTCTTGTCACAACAAATGAAATTAATATTAATGTTTAATAAATCAAAGTATTGTGTTGTGTCACATATTATAAGTTCTTTGTCACATGTATAGTAGACCATTTTTGTCGGTGGATAATGATTGCCCTTTTCACCAGCTACCACCACAAGTAAATTTCAGATCTGTGGGAAACACTGTGTTGATATTGTTCTGCAGTTTATATCCAGTGGCGAGAGAGTTCCATAGTGTAGCCCCTCTGAAAGAGAAGCTAGACTGTCCAAAAGATGTTCTTAACTTCGGGAGCACACAATCCCCACTAGCTGACGCTCTGGTGGAGGGACTAAGAGAACCCTGACGTAGAGGGCTGCATTGGGATGGGACTCCCGTGGGACCCAACGCAAATCTTGCGGGGGCGGGCGGGTTCATCTTTGCTGCGGGCGGTCATTTTTTTGCGGGAGACCTGCGGGTCCCAGTGGGATTTTGCATGTAATAGAAATGGGGTCAACACATGAAGTTGAAAAGAAAATTAAGCTAAACATTATGTGGGACATACCGTGGCAACTTCGGGGAGCACATGCCCAATGCTGTTATACACTATGTGCCTCGCGTCTGGAAGAACTGGTGAGCACTAGTGACAAATCAGGTTGTTAACAGTTAAACTGTTTGTTTGTTTAATTAATCATTCGGTGCGTGTGTATCAAGCAGTATACATTTGAAAACTGAGGTTATGTTTTAACGGTTAATGTTACAAAACACTGCTTAAAAAATTATGTCATTTTAACTGCGTAAAACCCCACGTGGAGCGAAGGCTGAGTCAAATCCTTGGTTTCAATGCAATCGTTAGTACGAATTCAGTACTGTTTGATCTTACAGAAATTATAGTATAGCAAATATTATACTCTAACCCCAAACGAAAGCAAAGTTTAAAATGTGAGGACATGACAAAGTACGCTACCAACCAGACTCAAAACACCAAAGAAGAGCCTGGAGCAAACGAAAAAACATAGGCTATAACAGACTGCACGGTCGACATATAAATATCTTCTTTATTTGGTTTGACATGTTTTTATGAAGAAAGACAACCATATTTAGCCTACATGCTCCGGTGAAAGCCTGTTCTTAATGCCAGTGGAGAAAACTCTGCTTAAACAGGCATTTGCAGTTCCGCTTCATTTATTCATATAGAGCACCTCATATAATAAATGTTCTCAGTTTCGTTTTCCATGTCTGTCTCGTTTAGCTGTAATAACAAAATAAAATAAGCCATTACAAGAAGCTAACAAATCTCTCATGATGCGCGCTGATGCGGTGGAGAAGCACGTCTAAATTAAACCTAAATAAAAACAGACAACCCGGTGTTAAAACTGTAAATTAGTCTGCGATCTGAATTGCCAACACAATCAGACATACAAACAAATACTTTTTCATGTATATGTAATTTATATTTGATGTATATTTACATTAAAGACTGTAAAAGACAATACATGAAGTGAAAACATTAAACGAATAGTAGCATTTACCCTGCGGTGGCGCATTAAAAACAAACAAACTAACATTACAATAGCATCTTTTCCATTAGAATTATTAATTTGCAGATCAAATATTCGACCATTCGTGCACATCCCTAATTTTAAACACAATCGTGTTAAAAAGTCTGTTAATCTGGATGTTAATCTGAACCAATGTTTTGTATGAGCATGCCTTCGTGTACAGTTTTCACAAGCTCTGAGAAAATCTGCGGAAGCGGGCGGGAGTTGTCACAAATATTGCGGGCGCGAGTGGAACACGCAGGTTGCGGGAGCAGGCGGGACTGGTCATAAATTCAGCGGGTGCGGGCAGGTGCGGGTTTAAAAACACTGTCCCGCGCAGGGCTCTACCCTGCCGCATCACACTGATCAGCTTATGTTAAGGAGCGTCACATTTCCGAAACACGCTTGAGGTAATGCACTGGATAGCTGCCCAATCGGAACACGCCAGGCTTTTTCAAAACAATGAGCTTTGTAGAAATCAACTTGTTTAAAAAAAATGTACGGTATGTGAAAAATACTTTTTTTCCTACCATAAACCCTGTGAACACATTACATTACACCAAATAAACAAAAGTAATGCTCTTTTTAACCAAGTAATGAAGCTCTTTAATTCAGCCATTGTAAGCGATTGAGTTTGCTTGTTTGTTTTCTCTTATCAGACCAGGTAAAATTTAAAGCAAATGTCTACAACATAGAGTCTAAAGATACTGCAGACTACTGATAACTTAACTATATGGGTTTAGATATTTACTTAATTTGCTATTTTTTACATGTTATATGTGTCTAAAATGATGCACTATTACACTTTTCATACTTCATTGACTGACAATATCACTAAACGTAAGGCCCATACATACTAGAAGACCTTATTTATACATGAATTATAAAGAAGCATACATTAAACAATAATCAAAGTGGTTTTGGGGCACTTAAACATACAAATAATTGAGAGGAGCTGAAAAAAGGGAAAAACTCACCTGTCCAGAGTTGAGGTTGGATGTCGAAAGCTCATGGCTGCAAAGGTTTGTCCGGTTGTCTGTGAAGTGTAGTGTCAGTTTGAGATCATGTCCGTAGTGAAAGGTCAGTTGTACCTCTTTGCACTCCTTTAACTGTGCTCTAGCCTTTCATCACTACAGGGGTCAAAGTTTCATTTGGGAAAGCAAAGTGGTCCTCCACCTCATTGTTCCATTTGGTAAACCAATTTGTAATGTCCACAAAAGCCCAGTAAACCACTATAACAAATTTCTCAATTGACTGCATGTGGTAGTGTCATCTAAACATTCTCAGGGATGCATCAAAATATTTAAGTATATATTTCTGTATTATCTTCAGAGCTTAAGTTTGTTAGCCTGAAATGGTGTCAACAAATTTGGTTCAAATGCAAATGTCAACACAATGAATGTTTGAATCAAAATAAAAATTAACAACATTCAAAGCTTTCCTGCTTTTATTGTGTGGCATGCATGGCCACTAAAGTGTATAAAGTAGATATTAAGCATGTATGCGTGTTTGAGATGGACCTACAGTTCTCAGTGTTGCTAACAAGGTTTATGTTGGTCTTTGGAGGCAAATAAGGTATATTTGCAATGCACTGACATAATCAAAACAAAACGATAGGCTTATAGCAGGATACATACATGTAGACACATTAAACCACATTGGTGGGTTAAATAAAGTGCATGAACTTCAATAAACCACAACAATAAACAGGAAAAATAAAGATGACTGATTATTGCAGCTGCTTACACATTAGCCATCGACAGCCATATCCAAAACACCTACAATAATGTACAAAGTGCAAATCCATAGATTCCAGTGTTAAAGCCATAATTACCAATGACACTAGCCAAAAATATATTTAGAATCGTGCTGCTTCCAGTGTACGCGAGGCCGCAAGACGCACATCCCCGTCGCCGCGTACAAACCAACGCCGCGCGACAGCGTAGCTTTGGCGGCTTCCGTTTTTCACCTTCAAGCTCATGAGATACAACGTTAGCGCGCCAGGTTATATCCTCACACAATCTTCTTTACTTAAGAGGCAATCAAACTGCAAAGGATTTTTTGCGACCTTCACATACTCCTTTGGTGTATAGCAAAATTAATTTAAATCTTAAAGTCAACGTCTTGAATCCTGGTCTTTATTGTCTTTTGGATCCGTATCTTGCTAAATGAACCTGTTTCTTGCTATACGTTGATGTCGCCCATTGGTTTCCGGGGTTATGTTGTCTGCTGGTCTTTAACTGGTAGCACTATTTCAATGTTCAAGTGTTCGCCGTCCAGGAATACAACCATCATCCTTAGTTTTATGTTTGGGAACTAGGAAGACAAACACACTCTCGCTCGCCCTCTATCGGTTGGATTCTGGTACTGTGAGACGTCCTCCATTTGATCCAACATTATCTGCCTGCACAAGCGGAGGCTGCAGTTTCAGGACTGCAGTTTCAGGACCGCAGTTTTAGGACCCTCGTTTTTTTTTCACAGCCCCATCTAGCGAAACTGTAGCCTCTGGTGGTGCAGGCAGATGCTACTCGAAAAAAGTGCCACAAATGCATATTTTCACCCAATTTAAACTACTTTTAAAGTTTTAGATGTTTTTAAAGGTTTATTACACCCAAATACTGCTTTCTTTATTTAAATTAAATCTGATTTTAAGGAATGTTAAGTAATTATTGGCTCTACGTTGCATTATTTAATAACTCATCGAGTAAAATAAACAAGGAATCGTGTACTTACGCCTTTTTAGTCAATCACATATTCAAGAACAGAGGGAATACACAAGGATGACTCTGGGGTAGATTTAAAATTTTTGTATTTATAAAATTATATATTGCAACAGTTGAATTTTAACACACACAAAAAAAATAGTGTAACACTTTACAATAAGGTTCATTAGTTAACATTAGTTAATGTATTAACTAACATGAACAAACCATAAGCAAAACATTTGTTACAGTATTTATTAACCTAATTCTTTAATTAAGCTAAATAAAGCGTTTAATTGTTTTTTCATGTTAGTTCACAATTCATTAACCAACTATCAAGTATTACTAATTGTTGAAATTAACATTAACAAATATTAATAAATGCTGTATAAGTGCAGTTTATTATTAGTCCATGCAATTAATGTAGTTAACTAATGTTAACTAATTAACCTTATTGTAAAGTGTTACCCAAATTTGTTAATGATGTGAACAACATAAGAACTGCATGGACAACGTCTTCACTGACTCCTAAGTGAGAGAAAGATAAAGAAATGAATGAAACCAGGAACATTTAGTTGAACATGTTCAACAACTCTTTAATTTTTGATTTCAAACTTTAAAGATTTTAGTCACCACAGAGCACACACATTATATACGGTACAAAATTATATCAATCTTCATACCAAGTAATGTTCATATTAGTATTGCATAGTGTTCATTACAGGATCAAAGGTTCTTGAAACATTCATGTCAATAAAGCACATCTGAGCAGATAAAAAATAATAATAGAGAGAGATAGATAAATATAAATATTTAATATTTAAAGCACACATTGTGATGTATGCAGCAGCAACTGGATGCTGTCCCCTCTTTATTTCAATTGTTTGTCTATGATTCGATTAAATTCCTCCACTTCACTGAAATAGTACATAAAGAACATAATCACTGATTAACAAAAATGCTGTTAAAAAGTGGTTCACAGTACAGTACAGTAAACAGTACATGACACAATCTAACACATGGTATTTTAACAGTCAATTATTATGATGGCCTACTGTTATGTCTGACTATAAAAATGTCACATGTCTCAATCAACATTAAAACCACATCTAAATGAAGAGACATATTCATAACATGTATTGTGTGGTAACGTCAAAAAGGCTGACTGTGATCATGTGACAGTTAAAACATATTTATTTTATTTTAACTAAAAAAAAAACGAGTAACTAACTAACAAGTTTTTACAACCAGCGTAATACAGTTTTCTTGTACTGTCACTAAGTCAACACAAGCTTTTATGCAACAGTTTAATTAAACGAATGTGCTAACAAGTTATTTACAGCATTATTCTATAAAAAGCACGTTGAATGACCTCTGTGTATGAAATGTGCTACACAAATAAACGTGCCTTGCCATATTACGTATGATGGATAATGCAAGACTATTTAGCAAATCACAATCACTATGTTAATCGGCTATGTTAACTTTCCAATGAAATGCATCACGATTGTATTTAATGTTCAAATAAAAATTGATTCAAACTTGATACTCACACTCTGCTTGTCATCCATCTTTGTTGGTCCTCTAGTTCGCTAGGTGGCGTTGTCACTAAAAACCTAGGGTCCTATAACTGCGGTCCTATGACTGCGGTCCCGAAACTGCAGCCTCCGCTTGTGCAGGCAGATGCTACTCATTTGATCTCAGTGGAGCAAGGGAGACAGGGGTAGCTGCAGCTTGGAGCAATGGGCGTGGCAAGAGGTAGGGGCGTGGCAAGAGGTAGGGGCGTGGTAAGAGGTTTCTCATTGGTCAAAGGAGCTTCCTCCGGGCAACTGCGTTGGCCAATCAGCCGTAACCATAGTTATACGTCATTTCCTTTAGCTAAAATGAAATCGTAATTTTCTTTTGAAGGAAAGAAGAAGATGGATATAATACATGTGCGATATAATTTGATGGTCTCTTTGCTTAACGTCTTTTCTGCTTCGGGGATTATTTAATTGTTGTTGACAGATACATGTTACAGTGAGAAAAATTAATGACTGCATTTGCATCGAAGACATCCGAGTCGGCGATTTATGTCGATGTCCGTTCTGTGCTCTCAGTGTTGTTAGACCTTGTGATACAAAGCCATTTGCAAAGCCACAGATTTCGCGCGGTTCGCCATGAAGGGGGTCACTATGCGTTCTACTTAGATAGAGAGTTTGATGGCTTCTGTTCCAAGGAATGAGTTTTGAACACAAGAACACAAGCCTTTGATGACAACTTCAATTGACGTTTCAAAAAAATTATTGTAAAAATGACTGAATAAATGTTTTTTGGATAAAATGGTGTTTGTTTTGCTTAATTGAAGTTTATTAAACCGTTTTTACTTCATTTAATAATTATATGGTGAGTGTTTTATCAAACACGTACATGCCTTTGTACAGCCAAAACATTTGCTGTACCATTTTTATAAAAATAACATTACTTTTAGATACATTTTTATCTTTAAAATAATAATTAGTTTTTTACTGATTTTTTTATTTTATTATTTAGTCCAAACAGACATTTCAAGTATAATGCAATAAAAACGATGAAAACAAATCATTATAATTTTACAGCTCAAAATGTGTAAATCGGAGAATAACAAGTATAAAATGAAAAATACAAACGAATACAAAAATAAAAGTTTTTGAATCAAAGTAGTTATAGATATTTTCAAAAACGTTTTGTTTTGTGATCTCATGTTTGAAAGGGTTTCATACTGCGGGGTCTTATAAAAGGTAATATAGGAGGGTTTCTTTTATTTGTGTATTATGCATATAAAACGTAGACAAAATAATTTAATTATATATTTTTTTCCAGAAAAATATGGGTTTTGGAAACAAAGTAAAATGTCATGAGGTTCTAAATTCTAATACTGGGAATTTCTATTGTAGGAATACCTATTTTGAAGTCAGTCCAAAATGAAATAGAAAAAGGGCAATACAAAAATAAATGTTTAATATCTTTAAGTGATGTTTTACAAAAAGGGCATTTATCACAAACATTATGAATGTTTTTAATGATTGATCCTGAAAAAGTTGCGGTGGTGATGACGTCATGTAACCCGCGTCATACAGAAGGTGTCGAAGGTAATGTACTTTTGAATGAATCTCAATATCATTATTGTTATTTTTACAGTGAAAGAAATGTATTTTGTATAGTGTTATATATGCAGCTAAATATTGTGCTATATGAAGAGTTGCCATTAGGGGGCAACAGTGTTCTATATTAGAGTGAGTTCTGTACTGAATAAAGCAGTAAAAGAAGTGAGTGAATCAGCAAACCGCGTGTGAGTGTTGCTCTGTGTGTTACGATAAAATTGTTTATATACATACATCAGCAAGCAACATAATATATAGTGATTAAAGGACAAGTTCGGTATTTTAGACTTAAAGCCCTGTTTTCAGATTGTTTATGGTCAAATAGAATGGTTTTGACTGAAATTTCGACATTTTCGGCTGCCCTGAGAATTTTCGCTTGTTTGTGTTTCAGCTCAGACCTCTACAATGGCTTTATAGGTGCACTGGAACAATCCTTCCTAAAATGCATTAAACTTTCGTTTACAAAGACGTGAAACTCACCGAGTGGTCAGGGGTGTTCACTGATATGCTCACACAAAAATCGCTGCAAAAGATGCTTTCCAACAGCTGTTTTAGCATTCGTTGTTAACTTGTGGACCTATTTCCCAAAACGCCTCACACCCGTACATTCTTCCGCTTAGAGCTTGAATAATAAACACTCCAGCCCAGGAGGTGGCGCTAATCCGCCTTTGCCAATTGCAAGAATAGAAACAAAGTTCCCGGCGCGGAGTAATACCGTACCTCACAGGACGTCTAATACAGTCAATGGAGTTGGTAAAAACTACGATAAAACCTGTTGGAATGCGTCTTTTGGAGCGATTTTTGTGTGAGCATACCAGTGAACACCCCTGACCACTCGGTGAGTTTCACGTCTTTGTAAACGAAAGTTTAATGCATTTTAGGAAGGATTGTTCCAGTGCACCTATAAAGCCATTGTAGAGGTCTGAGCTGAAACACAAACAAGCGAAAATTCTCAGGGCAGCCGAAAATGTCGAAATTTCAGTCAAAACCATTCTATTTGACCATAAACAATCTGAAAACAGGGCTTTAAGTCTAAAATACCGAACTTGTCCTTTAAGTTTAGGGCTCGCTTTTATGCGGATCAGGAAGCTTTTCGCGTCCAACTGAAAAGACCTTACGGCACGCCCCATTCCTCGTGGCACGCCCCATTTCTTTCCGACCTCTTGCCACGCCCATTGCTCCAGCCTGCAGCTACCTCTACTTGGAGCAAGGCGCCGCAAGCATAACTTAAATCGCTAATTGTCTGCTGGATCAAACAGTAACGGCGCAACGTTTACTGTCTGCACAACCGCAAGCTGCAGTTTCAGGACCGCAGTTCTAGGACCCTACTTTTTTTGTGACAGCGTCACCTAGCGAAACTGTAGCCTCCGGTGGTGCAGGCAGATGCTACTCGAAAAAAGTGCAACCAATGCAGTATTTTCACCCAATTTTAACTACTTTTAGAGTTTTAGATGTTTTAAAAGGTTTATTACACACAAATACTGCTTTCTTTAGTGAAATTAAATCTGTTTTTTTAGGAATGTTAAGTAATTATTGACTCTACGTTGCATTATTTAATAACTCATCAAGTAAAATAAACAAGGAATCATGTACTACAGCCTTTTTAGTCAATCACATATTCAAGTACAGAGGGAATAAGGATTTTGGGGGTAGATTTAAAATTTGTGTATTTATAAAATTATATATTGCAACAGTTGAATTTGAACCCACAAAAAACACATTTGTATAACACTTTACAATAAGGTTCATTAGTTAACATTAGTTAATGTATTAACTAACATGAACAAACCATGAGAAATACATTTGTTACAGTATTTATTAACCTTAATCTTTATTAAGCTAAATAAAGCTTTTAATTGTTTGTTCATGTTAGTTCACAATGCATTAACAAACGTTAACAAGATTTTAATCAAGTATTACTACCCAGACAGCACACATACATCTGGCCGACGTTGTGCCGACTTTCAAAGTTCCATCGGCAAGATGTCGATCAGGGAGCGTTTGCTCATTGGGAAGATGTCGTCTAGATGTTGGCATCTCGTCGCAAATGCCCTCGGGCCGGTGTTTAAACGATGCAATTTCAGCCGCTCTGCACGGGCTTTACCAGGCATTTATTTATTAATGTAAACCTTTATTCATTCACACTTATTCAGAATAATGTGCTTCTGTGCAATAATAACTAAAAACAAGTACACCACTGTCAATAACTGTTGCAAATGTATTCATTTGACAAATATAACACATAAACAACTTGGATAACTCAGTAACAGAATATTTAGATGTGTCACACCTAAATTACATATTCTGTAACTATTATACACTGCTATACTACTGTGTTAACGTTTTGAAACACTTAACTAAAATACTTGTTTTACCCTTCAAAATAATATACTCTTAAGGTATATGATTCAATTACGTTTGTGGACAAAAATATAGTCTCAACATATACATTTATTTCAATTGAGAACTAAAATTTAATTTAAAACTTTTTTTTTCAAATTATTTGGACAAAATGATAAAATAAACAAGTAATTCCATAATACATGGAAATTTCTTTGAAAATATCTCAGGGTGAGATCTTAAATTACTGAAAAAAACCCAAGGGTATATATTTCAAATTCTAGGCAAAGGGTGGCTGCATTTGAAATGCTAAAATATAACAGTTTGGATTTCAGAAGTCTTAGTCTCAAGATAATTCACATATGTTGTACAAATGGGACACGGCCTGTGAAAACCCAGCAAAGTATTTCTTTGTGACTTACTGTTTTCTACATAAAATCATCCTACACAATTCAGAAAACATTCTCTGAAAATATAATCTTGACATCTTCAATACTGACTGAGTAAGGTCATGCCAAAGACTGAACTCAATGTTAAATCAGTAAATTCAAACTTTAGATGTCATTAGATGTTAAGACAGTAGCCTGGATTTCATATACAAGGTCACATATTTATGTATCTTAGAAATATATTGTAAATAATAATGTGCATGTACATAACAGAAACATTTAATCATAAAACATTCTCGTCAGGTCTTCTGTCTTTGTTTCCTACACTCGTCTCTGCAAGCAGTGCCTTTAGAGGTTCCTCTTTGTTGCCTTTGTTTCCTGTCCCGAACACCGCCTTTTAAACATCTGGACACCACTTCTTCCTCTCCATGGTTCCTCTTTGTTGCTTTAGGATCACCTAAATGGAAACTTCCAAAAGAAATGTATTAATCATACGATCACATTTTTATATTTAAATTTAGGTGCCTATGGCAAACATGAACAATCGTGTATATTGGATAGATAATCAAAAAGTGGACCCACAAAGCATACAGTACTTTATGTAAGCATATAAAACATCTGGTCTACTGTGTTGTTGCATTCCTGAGTGTCTGGCTGTGCATAATTAACAGTGTTAATTCTTCTTTGCATCCTCAGCTATACTTAAAATGAGTGCTATAGGAGGAATAAATGCAAATGTCTTGAAAATTATACATTTTATTGTTAGAGATATCTAAAGATAACAGTCACCCAGTTGCTTACCACCAAACTGTGTTGAACAAGTGCTTGCATCAGTGTTCGTGTAATCGAGTAAAGTATAACCTTATTCACACAGCACTTTGGTCCCAGAAAATATCCGTAAAATTGGCAGAGAGGCATTTGTGTGAACGCAAACATGTAGGTGTTCTGGGATTGTTCCAGGAAAGAGGACCTAGTAACATCCCAAAGATACCTGGAAAGCCCTCTTTGTGAATGAGACGCAGAAACAATGGCGTAGTTTTGAAGTTATGGTTCAGCTCTTTAAAACAAGGGTTTTACAAAGGTCGGCAAACTGGACCGAAGCAGAGATCAGGGAGCTCGTCACTATCCACGCTGAAGCAGAGATCATTTAGCAGCATAACAGTTCTAGCGCATCAGGCGCTCACATGAGCTTATATTAAACAAAATACATGTGCGTCATCGCAACAAGATATACCGTTCAGCTCTTTAAAACAAGGGTTTAAATGAACATTTACATTCACGATGAGAAATGTCTGCAAACTGGACTAGGACAGAGTTCAGGGAGTTTCAAATATCCTCTTTGAAATTGGGTAATTCATGTGCATACTAGAACAGCGCATCACGCATTCCATTATAGTCTTATCATAAACAAAAATGCAGTCTTCTGCAGAGAGAAATAACCAATAATAACAAACCTTCAGACACTGTGGATAAAACCTATCAAGTGCAGGACTTTAAACACATCATGTGTCTTTACGGCATAAACACAGATTCCGGAAAATCATTGGCAGTGTGAATGAACCAAAAATCAAATGGTCCTGGACCAAATTTAAGTATAATATGAATGGGCCCTTCTTCAATGTATCGTGTCTAACAGATACCAAGTTGCAAAGTTTGTCTCACCTGTGGGCCACAACACTTGCTGCTGTCCTAGTATACGCCTTAGCCCTCGGTCTAGATCTCACCCAAACACTGTAAACGGAGCAGAACAGAAATGGTAATTTGTAAGTAGAAATGATAAGTGGACCCAGATTTGTTCCAGAATGTATTAAATGAAATTAACATGGCCTGCGCTTTGTCTAAGATAAAGGATAAAATGCACTGTAAATAAAAGACATTTTAAAAGGGTTGAGTTGTCTGAACCAAGTCATCTTGTTGCTTTGACGTCTTTGTTTTAGTTTATCTTTACCCTTCTGCTTGTTAACAGCACACATCATCAGTAATGTTCAATTATCACTTTATGCATTACTTTATTATTTTATTAATGTTAAACACACCTCAGGATCGTCAGTGTACTTAAATAGATAAGACTGAGCAGTGTTGATTTACCACCAGGGATTTTGATCTGTAAATGAATTCAGTCAAAGCAACAAGATGACTGTCTGATGACTCGAATGAGTTAAAGGATTACTCCTCCACCCAAAATAAAAATTGACTGATTATTTACCATTATGTCATCCAAGAAGCTATCTATTACTTTTTTAACAGAACACAATCAGAGTTATATTAAATAATTTCCTGGTTCTTTACATTTATATATTGTATTTATATTTTTGCTTTATAATGGCATTGACTGGGATCAATGTTTTTCAAAGCTCAAAAGTATATCCATCCATCATTAAAGTAATCCATATATAAACCAGTGGATTAATAAATGTCTTCCGAAGCGAAACAATACGTTTGTGAGAAAAACTATTCATATTTATAGCTTTTTGTAATAGAGACAAGACATTTACAAAGTTAAAAGACAATTTAAATATGGCAGCACGTGTTATCGCATTGGATGTTATGCATCTCATGACTAGTTGTAATATGAATTGTGATGAAACGCAGTAGAGATACGTGACGGTGAGAAACAATTCGATTGAGTTGTTGTAGTCTGTTTACATTACATATGCATCATAACTCGCTTAAAGCTTAAAATATAAAGTTTTTCTCACCAGCCTATCATTTTGCATCAGAAGACCCACTGGGATATGGATAACTTTAATGATGAATGGATGTGTAAGGGATCTCAGGTTTCGGAAGGGAACAAAGCTGCACTCGTTCCCGGGTTTCTGACAAAATACGTCCAAGAGCGTTGCTAGAGTACGAATATATTGTATTGCAATATGGAGCGTTTAAGTATTACCACTAAATCAAAACTAAATAACAGATTTGTAAATGAAAAGGTTTAATTACAGTACTGACTTAAAGTTACAGTTGAAATGGTTACACTATAAATGCATGAAATGGTACATAATACAAACAATTGACTGTTTCCAATGTATGTGAGATATTACCTGATAAGATAGAGAACAGAGAAAGAAAGTTTAGAAGAGATTCACACTTGAGAACTGAAATCTAGGCCTAATGGCCCGAACCCCAGAACTTAGGTGAAGAAAGAAAGGAAAGGGGAAAAGGCAAATGCAAAGGCAAAAGCCAAAATGCAAAAGCCCAGAGCTCATAAAAACCTTGACCTTTATCCTCTATCCCTTGACCATGTGACTAAACCTAACTTGATACATTCAAATGGTCCAATCAGAAGATCACCTTTAACCCCCAATGTACTTGACCAAACCCAACATAATACATTCAAACTGACCAATCAGAAAACCACCTTAAACCCCCACTGTATTGGATAAACAGTTGTGACAATAGTCTTTGATCACTATCAGCATAGGGGGTTGTGACAAGTTGTGACCAAGTAATAAATTCCTATATTTATTTTTAATCTTACAGATGCACTTTTGGAACTTCAAAACATTGATGCCCAGTCAATGCCATTATTAAGCATTGAAGAACCAGGACCAGTGGCGGACAATGACTTATTTTTCGAGGGCGCACAATGCAATGCAAAGCTTATCCCAACATGTATGTAGCCCGTCATTTGTGTGGTTCGTCATTTTAAAATATGTGTTAGGCGTATCGCATAAACCTATGTGAATCACATTTCATGTCAAAATAAGTGCCTGCTGCACACACGTCTGAAGGGTTTATGATAAAAGATACCTGTATTATCTCATGTGTAATCAGAGTTTAATGTTAAGTGAATGTGCTGCGTATATTTTGTAAACGTGAGCATCTCTTTTATCATAAACGGTTTTGATGCGTGTGCAGCAGGCACTTCTTTTGACAAGACAAGTGATGCACATGGTTTACATGACGCAACAAACACATATTTTTGAAAACACGAGCAACACACATGACACTCGGAACACTTATTTTGAATTCGCACCCCTCAGAAGAGCAGTCAAGAGCCACCACTGGCCAGGACAGAATTTAATAGAACTGTGATTGTGTTTGGCTAAAGAAAGAAGGACAAACGTCTTGGATGACATGGGGTTGAGTGAATAATCCTTCAAAGCTAAAAGTTTATGTAAAAATTATAATTGTATCATTTATTCACCTTCATGTTGTTATAAACTTGCCAAAAATTCTTTAATCGATAAATGATGTCAATCATACAGTTGATGGTACCCATTGACTTCCATAATAGGAAAAAGAGATTTTATTGAAGTAAATGAGCAGCTGTGTACTTAACATCATTTATCAAAATACCTTGTTTTGTGTATATCACAATAAATAAACTCATGCCGGTTAAGAACATAAACAGGGCCTGTGTGATCACTAAAGCACAATGAAAGATATGTAAAGCTATCTTACCTTGAAATAAAATTTGACACGGACTACTGAAATCTAATAAATGAAAAAGGCAAAAAATAATATATTACGCACAAATGTTAAAAACAACATTGCAGTATAGTGCTTAGTATAATGTGTTTCAAATAAGTAAATTCAACTTACATTATTTGTAGAGTATATATCAGTACAGGGACATGCACAAGTTTGGGCACCCCTCGTAAAATATTCTGTTAATGTAAACGTTTAAGCGAGGGGAAGATGAAATGATCTCCAAAAGGCATAAAGTTAAACATGAAATGCACATGATTACCACTGTAGTCCAGTGCTGGTATCGTCTGAAGTCCTTGCAAGGGTTGATGTCATCTTTCCATTTGTGTAAGGTCATCTGACAGAGGCAGGATCCAGACTGCAGCTCACATAATTGCTAGTAGAAATATAAAAGCAAATTGAAAAAATTTGCATGACTGCTGTTCATAGCTTTTTAGGTAGTGGATAGTTGTGATTATTAAGTTATTTATAACCTGAGGCAAAGGTAAGTGAATGCAATTATGTGTATGCTAGACTTAGAGCTGTTGCGTTTAGTCGATAGAATCGGCGGTGTCAATTTCAACGTCGATAATTAGTCAACATAAATATTGTCTCATCACGACAAAAATATAGCCTTTTCCCCTTTGACATGGCAGATTTAAATGCAGATTAACATTCACAATGAGAAATATCTGCAAACTGGACTGAAGAAGAAATCAGGGGGCTCGTCACTATCAGCTATGAACATTCACCAGCATAACAAAACAGCGTGTAACGCAGTGCTTCCCAATCCCGGTCCTCGAGCACCCCCTCCCAAAAACTTATTTAAAACACCTGATTCAAGTTATCAGCCTCCTTCCAAAATGGTAAACATGTCTCCCTAACAAGCTGATGAGTTAAATAAGGAGACATCTAAAACTTTTTGGGAGAGGGTGCTCGAGGACCAGGATTGGGAAGCACTGGTGTAACGCACACCTTTATGATCTAATCATAAACAAAAAAATACACGTGTGGTTTCTCGAGAGAGAAATCACGGATAAGCAAACTACAGATGCTACAAAAAAAACTACCAAGTGCAAGACTTTAAATATGTCATGTCTTTATGGCATGTGTGTGAAAGCACAAACAAATCCAGAAAACTATTGGCAGCGTGAATTAACCAAAATCAAATAATCCCGAACAACTCCCGGATGTGTTCTCTGTATTTTTTCCACAATATGTGTCTGAAAAGGGCTACAGACATTAACCATTCATTGAAAGCAAGTTGTCCATTGAACCTTAAATGTCCTTGTCAGTATTGGGAAAGCGGTCCTGAAACAAATATCCTCGTCGTAAGAGATGTACGGCGTACTGTCTCGACTAAACATATGGAGTCCTTGTTTAGGATCTTTGACTGCCGCACTCTGATGTTGTTCACCTGGCGTGTAACACGACAACCCAAATTGTCTTCATTATCCCAGGCACCTACACAGAAACATTGAGAACACAAGCACCAGGGAAGCAGTGAGTGTGTGTCTTACCTACACCTGATGTAGCGTGTACATGCCGGGTGATGGAGGCCCCGGTGATCCCAACATAGCATCTGGTCTCATGAAAGGGGAAGAAGCAGTTATAAGTGGGGATCTCAGAAGCCAGAGGCAATGTGGGGGGAGAAGTGCTGGCTCGTGTCTTCCACTGTCGGTTTGCTGGCATTGGAGAGAATCTCATCTGGATAGATCGCATCCTAGATGTACATGCCCTGCACAGAGAAACAGATGGCTTAGTACCTCTATGTCCTTTCTCCGATAAAACTAATATGACAGTATGGTTAAGATCAAAAACACATAGGGTTAAAGTCAAATAATAAAAATGTCTATAACAGTTGGTTAAAAACAACTTACAGCAAATGATGTTGTGATCTGTTTTGCAAAGACATAAAACATTACAATTGAATATTACAGATTAACATAAATGATGTCCAGTTACACCCACTAAAATGTCTTGAGGTGTCTGTCAGTGAAATCTTACACTGCAGTGCCAATGACCTGTTAACACACAAGAAGAGAGGAAACATATGTAACACCGTAACACTGTACAAAGGATAATATCTGAATTTGTACTCAAGAGTTCAAAGGTAAATTAGGTTCGACTCAAGGAGGATAGGATAACACTGAGCCAAGTTATAAATGAAACTTAACAGCCGGCATTTTAATTGAAAATTCCGAAAAAACTTTGGAAATAACTATTCCCACAATTTAAACAGATACTCTTAATACCACAATTAAGGATGAGAGAAAGTGCTTGATATTGAGCTCAAGATAGAATAAAAAGGAAATAAAAATAAAATAAAATGTCCCAAAGTCTCTTGTATCCTGTTGTATATGCGGTCCTCAGATATCCATGTGTGTTGAAACAGTTCTCAAGTCTCCATGTGTGTAAATATAGTTCTCAATGTGAATGTGTGTAAAGGCCTTTTTGTAAATTTGTTCTACCCGGGTGGTGTGTACAAAGTGTGTGAGATCACAGCTTAGCTGTTATATCCAGTAAATCCACAAGGGGGCGTGGGTTCACTCCACGTGTGTAGATCAAAAAGGGCTCTGGCTTGCCAATCAAAAGTAGGTCACGATGCAGAATCAAAATCCACTCATAAAACCCAATCAGAGTTCTCATAAAGAAACACGGTAAATCAACCGAAAAAATCAAATCTTTCATCAGATCTGGGATGCATTTCCAACCTCATGGATGCATGTCCAGCTGGCTTCTTCATCTGAACTAAAAGCAGCCAGTTCACTCAATACACTTAAGTCAACTGCCCTCAAATGGGCGGGAATGGTACTGCACCAATTACATGAGTATCTTTGAAAATGTACAAATAAAAATGTTTCACAATTAAATTACACATGAAAGTAGTGTTCAATTTAAAGGGGTTACATCTCTTCCCCTCCTGAACCTGCATGCGTCCTCGCATGTAGTGTATCTACAAAATAATTGATTTATCAGGAGCAAACAACCTAAGCTCAGGGAAATCATTTGGTTCAAGGGCCTGAGAAAATGCTTTGTCTAACCCACTTAGTAGGGAATGCATGACTAGCACTAAGGGACTTCCTAATGACTTATAGTTTAATCTGTCAGGTGGTTCCCTATGTCTTGCAGAACGTCTAAGTTCTGGCACTTCTGGAACAGGTATATCATTGTTCTCATCCTCAGTGTCCACATTTACAGTTTCACAATTTTCTGGTCTATTTTCTGTTTCATCCTGTTTCTGTTCAACAGGTTCAGTACTATTTAGGATCAACTCTCCAGTAGACGCATCATCAGCATCCCCAACTTTGGGATCCAGTTCCTCAACAGGTAAGTTTTCCGTATTTTCTTCATCAGCATCCACAACTTTTTGAACCAGTCTCTCAACAGGTAAGTTTTCCGTATTTGTTCCAAACAAATAGTTTTTTTTCAGGGTTTTCTCAGGTAAGTACACAACATTACTGTTTTCTGAAGGTTCAAAGGGCTTTGCATTAGGGTTCAGTGTGGTCAGACTGGTATCCTGATCGTTGGAGCTTTTGTAAGGTAATTCTCGAATAATGGGCAGGACAACGAGAGTCAATCTTCATGGGCCGCAGCCCACAGATGCCGTCAGTGTTGTCCCGAAGGAAAGGTTTGCTGGGGCAGAGATAATGAATGTCTTTAGTGAGGCTGCACATGCGCAGGTTTGGTGCAAGGTACAGCTGTTCATTGCTGTCATGGTAAGCCACAACGTCGGGGGTGCGTATTCTGATGTGGGTGTTTCCCTGCCAGAAGCCAACATTGGCAATGTCTTTGAGTCTGTAGATGTTGTGTGACTCGATGATTGGCAGGTTTATCAGAAAAGCAAGTTCGCCTTGTTCAGGGGCTATGCTTAAGGGAATTGCGCTACCTAGGGAGTAGGCCAGATGCGCCTGCAGAGTGTTTGTTGGCCCTGCAGTGGCAGAGGATAAAATGGTCTGTACCAGGCTTAGGGGTACCAGGTAGGGTGGAATTCTACCCATGGCTAGACTGTCCACAGAGGAGCTCACTTCGCGCAGCATGTCTGACATCAGAGCTGTGACCAGTTGAGAATAGGAATGATCCACCTGCAGTACTGAGAAAATCTGTTTCAAAGAGTTCACTGTTTGTTTCAGTGCGACACTGTGCGTGTTGAGAATTACGACAGTATCTTTTAAGGATTTGCCCATGGTTTGTAGGGATTTGCTCTGAGCTGTTAGTTGTTCTCTCAGTTGAGGTATTTCCTCCTGGATCTCATTCACATGTCGTCTCACCGTGGCTAGGCTGACTGCATTGACACTGGTAACTCCAATGTTGAACAAAGTTCCGACTGCTGCGGCGGCTCCGAGTAGGGCTCCCAGGAACCGCTTGGGACGCTTGGTTTGTCTGCTGAGATCTGCTTGTGTGACAGTCATCTTCTGAAGTTGGTACAGCATGTGTGTGATGTAGGCCTCTGCGTGAAACATAGCGTTCTGCGCCCATCGTTCTCCTGCCCAACTGGTTTCTGGTGCTGATGCTGTGTAGTGTGCTCTGTAGACATCACGGGGGTCGAGTCGGACATAGACTTTTTGGCTATGTGTTCTGCAGTTCGTGATCAGGAGTCCAGGTTGCTCTTTTAGGACGATGCCTGAGGCTGGACCCGGCGACACGATTTCAGGTTGCGACCACCCCCCCTGTAGGCTGATGTACAGGACAGTGATCCACAGCAGCATCCTGGTGACAGAGAGAGAGAGAGAGAAAGAACAATAGGTGAGCGCTACAGGTCCTTGTTTGGTCAGGACAGCTCTCTTTCTTTTCATTAGCGGCTGTTCCCTAGGTGGCAAATTTAACTGCTCATGCTATCATGTATTTTGTTGTGCTATCTGTCGTTTTCTGTGCTTTTCAC
Organism: Paramisgurnus dabryanus; assembly: GCF_030506205.2. NCBI lineage: Eukaryota > Metazoa > Chordata > Actinopteri > Cypriniformes > Cobitidae > Paramisgurnus > Paramisgurnus dabryanus. The sequence goes on along the minus strand of NC_133338.1, from coordinate 16,203,079 downwards.
TGCTTCTATTTATGTAAAGCTGCTTTGAAACAATTGACTTTTGTGAAAAGCGCTATATAAATAAAATTGAATTGAATTGAATTGAACTGTGGCGCTGTCGAGCGCCCTCCAGTGGTAGTTCAGGGTACAGTTCAGAGACAGGGAGAATGACAGGGTTTTTAACAGTCTTTTCAGAGGCCGCTCTTTGTTTACCATAAGCTTTATGGGCCAAGTCCCGCAGCTGCCTGGTTGTCATCGTGCGAGGGCAGGCCATAACCCCTAAGTGTTGGCTTACTGTGAAAGGAAGATTTCGCAGGAAAGGGTCCTGAAGTTAAAGTCCTCCTCCATTCCTGGCTCATTCCGTGAGCCAAAGTAAGCTCGCTTGAGTCTGTTGTAGTAGGCCTGTGGAGTTTCGTTTCTGCTCTGTTTGAGGTCCATTGCTGTAACTAGTCCTTGTTCTGACTCTGGATCCAAAAACTCTTCTATTAAAGCCTTTTTCAGCTGCTCGTAATCCATCTTGACGTTTTCTGGCTGCCGGTCAAGGAAACTCCTCACCTCACGACTGGAAGAATCCGTAGCAGGTGTTTGCACATAAAAGTCAATGTCCTGCAGGTAAGAGTGGATATCATGGCCACCTGCAGGCTCTGGGGTAAATGTTGGGATATTTCTAGCAAGCTTGTCGAGGTCTTGGGTGCCACGCCGGGCATGTCTGCAGGTGACCTCGGGAAATTTGTTTGTCCCCACCCCTCTGTAGTAGTGAGAGGTTCTGGGATGCTGGCTGATGTCTTTAACAGTGGGCTCCCGCCCCCCTTTTCAACAGAAAAGCTTTGGTGGGAGGGTGCAGGCTCACTGGTTGAATGAAAGGGAAAGGTTGCTTTTTCCCTTACTTGTTCAGCTTGCAGTTTATACGCATAAATGAGTTCTCTTTGGGCGGAGTCAAGGTCATCCCTAGCCTGGTCTCGTTGCTGAGCCAGAGCTCGACCTTCATCTCGAGCCACTCGCAGGTGATTCTCACAGGCCTTCAGCTTGGCATCACGTTCCTTCAGTTCTACCTTTGCTCTGACCAGAAGATGTTCAGCCTGCTGGAGCTTTCCAGACAGCTCTTCTCTGGCTGTCTTTTCCTGCTGCTCCTTGTGCTCTGTGTCTGTGCGGAGTTTTGACAAGGCCTCTTGGAGTTGTCCAATCTCGTCCTTTAGCCTCCAGTGTTCATCCTCCGTCGATGGGTGTTGATCCTCTAATCCCTGTGTCAGCTGATCTAGACGATTCTGCGCATCCTCCTGATTCCTCCGTGCCTCTGCCACTTGGAGCTGTAGAGCTGCTGCATCCTGTTCCAGTTGGGCGATGTTCTTTTCGCCCAGTTTAAGCTGGATGATGAGGTTGTGAGCGATGGCACCTGTGATCTTGGCTATATCCTTGTGACTGTATCTCCTCGTTGGGTCGAGGGCTATGAACTTGTCCAGGTTGCCGTCGAGTTGCTCTCTTTCCAAGTGTTGCAGTTCATTGGCGAGGTTGGGCAGGAGTTCAGATGTCACAGCGCTGAGCCAGGCCTCTAGCTGGTCCCAGTGGTTGACAGGGCTTGGTGATCTGGACATGTTGACACACTGATAGAAGAGAAAACACAAAGAGCCAATGCGAGTCCGCACAGTTCAACGAGCTACGGCAATAATATATATATATATATATATATATATATATATATATGTGTGTGTGTGTGTGGGCTATGAGCTTATTATCAGGGCCTTTCTCCAGCGGCACAGATAATCAGTGTGGGGGGAAAAAACAAAAGGGAAAAAGTTTAGTAATTTGTCGCTTTGTTAAAACCTATAGGTCGCCTTGGACATTTGGTTAATCGAGCGTATTACTAATGAATTCTCCTAATGGTTTGTGCAGTTTTGCTCTTTCAGCCCAAAATAAAGTGTATCAAAATAATTAAAATTAATTAATTATAATGATAGAAATAAAATAAAACAAAACAAAATAAAGAATGAGGAGGGTAGGTTGCTGGAAATGAAATAGGAACGGAAAAGAGAGGAAAGATAAACAGATAAATAATTTAAAAAAACAAATAAAATAATAATAATAAAATAAACTGAAAATGGGAATTGAGACAGCCAACAGACGAAGTCCTAAGGCTGGGAAATGATGAGGATAGGAGGGTGGAAAAGGGGTTTGCTGTTTCAGCTTAGCAGGTTCTCTACCCTAAATTTGATGACAGGGCCTTACAGGGAGAGGGCACTATGGAGTCATGCGAGTTAGGGGAGTGGCTTAGCTAGATTGGCTGGGCTAGACCCAACCTGATAGGGATCTGGTGCCTCTAGTGGCTACAGAGGGGAGAAAAGTGCATCTCTTTTACACCAACACTCGTTGACTATTTAAGGAAACCCAGGGTGGAACACAGAGACAAGGCGCTTCCCTGAGCACGCAGCCAAGAGTGCCGGGCCTTCTGCCCTCCCCACCTCGACCGCTCAACAGTCACACCCTTCACACCGCCGGGCCACACTCAAAGGTGTCACCCACCAACTGGCACTGCCGCTAGGGCTTTTGTGTGTCAGCTGGCAAGGTTAGCGATTGGAGTGCCCGTTGGCAGAGGCTGCACTGTGTCTTGCTGCCTAAGGTGCTAAAAGGAGGGAGCTACCGCAGCACCCCGACTGTACACACTCGAGTCAGTTCAGCGGGACCGGTCTCTTGTAGAACTCACCGCTGGCGAAGCCTCTGATTCATCTATCAAGTGTTAGCTTTCAAGAGACGCACAGGGGCTTATCCTATTGCACCAGTTAATACATAAATGAATTCACTGAGAATGGGACTTATGGGGCTGAATTCTATTCACAGTAAAGAATTGATTCAATTAGAATTTAAAATAAATCAAACTGCATTGAATTTAAATTGAAACTTAATTAAAATACAATCTCTACAATAGAAAAGAGAACAGGGAAGTAAGGAGCAAGAGAGAACTGCAAAAAAAAAATGAAATAAAAATAAAATAAATCAAAATTAAATTAAAATTAAATAAAGAAATAACAAATTAATAAAGCCACAGCAATATTAATTATTATTTATAATTTAAGACCATAACATTCAATACGTAGGAGATAAAACTACAAAGTAGTAGAATAACCCAGTTATTGAAGTAAGGTCAAAAATCCAAGTTTGATTCCTGTCATACACTCCCAAAAGAGTTTATGAGAGGACCAAACGAGCTTTCCCCACCAGATGGCGATATTTCGCCCAACAAACAAAGCGGAAGTCAGGCGTAAAGTAAAGGAGAAGGAGAAGTGTTAGACACTCAAGACTGACATCTAGTGTTAGAACTAGGTAGTACGCTTTAAACTGACAAAGATTCGCTTCTATTCAACAATTACATCGGCGGCCGCTGCGTTGCTAAGACGACGGATGTAATTTGCTCGTGTTCGTGCTGCCTATTTTAATTTTGGCTTAGTTACCGGGACACGCAATAAACAAAGAGTCCAACGTGCTATATCGTACGTTGTGACTATAAATACTTGATCAAGTTTTCATCTACTTTAACAAGTTAAAATTGAAAAGTCTTACCCTTGGTGCTTACAATTTTAAAAATCCACGTACGTGAATAAAAATGGAACATACAAATAGACAGCTTCTCTAATTGTAATAATTTCCTGGAGATTTAACAAAAGGCCTTATCAGATGGGAGTACTCACTCGACCACCGCTTCGCTCTAAATAAAGGAATTCTACTCTTTATTAGGCGGAATCAGACGGTAATGCAGCGTATCAAAGGGTTTTTAATACGGTTACCTTAAAGACTGCAGTTAGCTATACATAACAGGGGCGCGAGTCTATTACGTCCTGAAAATGATACAGGAAATTACATTTTCATTCATACAAATAAAGAACAAATCAGTTATAGCTGATAAGTCTTTTTTCATTCACACAATGCAAAACACATTTGACTTGTAACTGGTTTGCTCAGAAAATAATGTTTAAATCTGCCCGCGCGTTCTCCACCATTAATATGTAGCGATTCAGCGGGAGGAGGGGAATAAAGTTATTTGAAACACTATAAACCTCCGACTGTAATACTACGGGGATTCCCAAGGGAATCTTAGATTTTAGCTCAAAAGGGAATATTATGTATAACTAACTGTAATTAATTATACAAGTTTATCAGGTTTTACCTGGCGTAGCGGAATTAATAATAACAATTAATTAATATGTTCGTCCACCGAAGACATATATCCATAATCGTATATTAACGTCTAAGAAATGTTAATTTCATGGCCTTTAAAATTAACCTTCTTACTGATATACAGTGCTACTCGCAGCGTGTAGCTGGATCAAAAGGCAGAAATAGTGACTTTAATTTCGTGAGCATTGAACACAGAAACAATTCAATTGTGAAAATGCAAAACCGGTTTATTAACTACAAAACGAAGTACACACAACGACTAACTAAACATACACATATACAATAACATAAAACATAGATGAGAAAGAAAAGACTGAAAAGCTAGAGAGAGAGTAAAAGATTGGCAATAGCACTATTGCTTAACATCTGCACAAACCATCGGAAAATCTCTAAGGATCGCCTTAATTTTCATAAGGGGTAAAGCTTAAACATCAGCGAGTAGAACAAGGTTAATACTTGCATTTGGCTCTTTGTGATGTAGTACGAAGTTTCTGGTGCGCGCGGGTGCGAGCAGAGAGAGAGAGAGAGAATCCAGGTGTGCTCGTAAGTCCGTTTGGTTGTTCCGTATGGCGGATTGTTCCGCGTAAATTGTCCGAACTCGAAGTGCAAAGTGCAAGCCAGGAAATTACTGTCCCGAAGAGTAGGACAGGGCTCAGAGAAAAGATGATGAATCCGAGGGACTCTGGGTGAGTCTCAGCGAGTTTCCAAACTGCGCTGACGGGTTACCCGAGTAACCAAGCGACTGAGCGCTCCTGAGTGATTGAGCGACTGAGCTACTGAGCGATGATGGCTTGGACGATAGGCCGTTTTGACCTTTCACGCGCCCAGCCCATTTTAGGTGAATGGCCAATGTGCGAAGTGTTCGATCGCGCGGGAAACAAGCCTTTGTTCTTTCAGACATCACATTTGCGTAATTGCCAAATGATAAAAGTTTCTTTCCATAACTCTTCAAATCGAAAATTAAATGACATTGATGCGGCTTATGGTAATATGATACATAGAAATGATTAGGAAATAAAGAGTGGATTAATTTGATACTAGACAAGACATGGGTTTAAGATCACGTTGAATAATAATTTCATACCTAAGATATGAACCATGCTACAGTGAACAAAATCTAACTAAAGTGTTAACACACAGTTACATCACACATACACGATCATGCAGTAAAGGGATATAAAATATATATACATTTAAAGAGCACCTATTATGGGATACACGTTTTTAAACATCCTTTTGTGTGTAAGTGTGCATTAGTACATGCTAACGATATTCAAAAAGTACATACCTCAAAGAAAACGATGACGCGAGTTATCGTCTCTAACGTTCGAGGACTACAAAAAACACTCGGATTGTAGGCAACAGTTTACTTCCTGGGATTAGTGACGTAGATAAGACCAACATTATCATAGTTCAGCCCTCTCTGCTTTGCTTGGGTACGCCCTCAAAGACGAGGGTGGGGAGTGCCGAGTCAGAAGAGAGCTAAAATGGCGGAGGTTGTGAGTCCCTCCTTTGACTCTGTTTGCAAACTCTTGTTTCATTGTTTAAGCGATTAAATCTCTCGAGTAGACGCTGTCTCTTTAGATGCGAGGGCAAAATAGCACTTTATGGACTTCCACAGAGGACATCATGTTTAATACGGTTCCGGAAAAATCCAGTCAGAAGTTGTTCACGGAGTTTTCACAATAACTGCTTCTCATGAACCGAAGCTGGATTTGCGCGACGTCTCCTCTTGAAAGTTGGATTACTGTGCACTTCTGGATCACAGGCTGTAAGTATTCACGTTTATTATTTGCCTTTTACTGTACATTACGTAACCGGTAACCGGAGATTAACATAATGTGCGTAGAGCTAAGCTTGCAAGCTAATTGTTTTGTGTTGTAATACTGTATTTCATAAACAACGTACCATATTTACACACGTGTATGTTGAATTATGCAGGCTTTCGGTTTTTTTTATCGATGTTGGTTTAGACATGTTTACAAACTTGCTAAGTTGCTAAGATAAATACAAATACAAATGCCAGCTAAACTGTTACCGGTAAAATTTGTTCTCATGATCAAACTCAAGAAACTCTAAGTACAGATGATTTGTTTAAAGTTATATGTATTTTACTGTTGTATTTACTTGAAGCTTTCTTAGATTTTGAAACGAAGTAAACACGTAATGTGTGTTGCTAATGTTGGGCCATGTAATATGTAATACATTTACGTTTTAATGAATAGTCAGTCTAACGATTTATAGTCGTTGTACTCTATTGTTATAATATTTCTTTTTGACTGAATACATGTTTGTTTTATTTGTCTATATCCTAGATTCGCAGCTGTACACATCCTTCTACACTGTATGCAAACATGCAACATCATTACACACAGTACAAGGAGTCAGACTGGCATATGAGGAGCAAAGGTGTTTAACACATATTATGTATTTAGCTAGTGAAACCACTACCAGTCTTAAATGTATAACTGATGATGACAAAGTTTTTTTTCTCTGCATAATAATAGGAACCCAGGCAGTAGCATCGTTTTACAATGTTTCCATCATCATCATCAGTGGATGCCTTTGCTGTCCGTAGCCTGAGATTTCAGATTTGCAGCAAAAAAAAATTGATTTTCTCATTTATTGGAATGCTGTGCAGGTATTTAAGTATTTTAGTAACTGTGTTAAATAAAGTAGTATTTACTTTTACAATAAATTAATTGTTTGTTTATATTTTACAGGTATTTGTACCTTGCAGCCATCCATTACAATGTCACCAAGCCGTAACAAAAGCAGGAGAGGAAAAGTACAAGGCTATGTTCCCAAAACACACAAGTGACATACCGTAAGCAGTAATGTTTTATTTCAAATACATTCATAATTAAAAACTTAATGTATGAAGCAGGGAAATAAATGATCAAAACAAAAGATTTATTGACTGCAATATTTCTACAGTTATGTGGAGGATGTGATCAGGCTTGTGTTTGATGAGGTATTTGAAGATAAGCTGAAGGAAACCCCGATTCCAATGGACCTGGCATCACAGTTTGAGAGACCTTCAAAGGAGGACGTGATTGCATGACATCTTCAGTGCAGGGGTCGTCGAAAGCCAAAATTGTGACCGATCTGATCAGGAAGCTCCAAGCGTATCTGGAGAACAACACACGACAGGATGATAACCTTATAGTGTCGTCTTAAATAGCACCAGCTGACAAAGCTTTGCTGTGCCATTTATCTGAATAGATAGCTGTAAGAAATGAATTGAACAATTTTTGAAAGAAGAGCACAATATGGTTACTAAAGTATGTTTATTTGTATATTGTTTAACATTTAAATATATATTTGTAATAAATAAAAAAAACTTTTGACTGACTATTATATTTTCTTTAAAGTTGCATCTTTTGTTCTTTTGGGTACTTTGTTACTACAATGATACTTTAGTGTTATTGGTTTAAAAATGTAATAAAACTTACTCTAGTCCTGCACCTCAAAGGCTTATAGTCGGTACAATAAATGTTCTGTGTGTAGGGATTTAGACAATTTGTGCAAAACCTGGATGATGAATCACGCAGGTAAGAAACCCTGGAACCTGTTGCATTCTCCTTAAACCTAATAAGTAAAAACATAGCACTTATAAGTAAGCAGTCTTTCATATAGTTTCCATATAGTTTGCACAGTAATATAGTATGTAACAGTCTTTTATAATAAAGTTTACAATAGTAAAATAATGTTAATAAGTGAAATAGTTTTATAATCATTTCAACAAATACTTTCTATGTGCTACATTTGGTGTTTCCATATAGTTTGCACAGTAATATAGTATGTAAGCAGGCTTTTATAATAAAGTTTACTATAGTAAAATAATGTTAATAAGTGAAATAGTTTTATAATCATTTCAACAAATACTTTCTATGTGCTACATTTGGTGTTTCCATATAGTTTGCAAAGTAATGTAGTACGTTATAATTACCTTTTGGATGTCTTTGCAACACATTTTCGTCTTCGTTTAGCATTCTGGCAGAGCTAAGGACACCTAAAAAAGTTAAATCCAATCGCGTTTATTGACGGAGATCGTTTACATCGTAACGGCCGTCTGAACTCTCTGGATCGAGCTTGAAGTGGTAAGGCAGTACAGACACCATCGTTTATAGAGAAATATAGCGCTTGTTTAGGTTGCCTGTGACTCTCAGTCAGAACCGGAAAATCCACGCGTAACCTTTCAAACACACGCCGAACCCAGTTGACCAATAACAGTTGAGTAGTCATCTGACCAATCCGAATACACTAGACATTTTGGGAGGCGGAGACAGGAACTAAATCCGAGCGTTTTCCAGACATGCAGAAATCGGTGAGGTATGTAAGCAATTTATAAGACTCACAGTGCATTAGTTCAAGTTTTAATAACATGTATGTACTATGGGATATTACAATAACGTGCTAACGTGCTAATTTATTAGCATAATTGGTTCTCTTTAAACAGCTCATTGTGATCTTTAAATGTGGTTTCATCAGAGACATATAGTCTGTGCCCCCTGCTGTGTCTCTGGCGATCGTTGTTCGATCGGCTCTGATGGAATTCCTTTGAACCTCCTTTTACGACGGCATTTGTTTTAATTGTCGCCCACTTTACAGCCTTGATAGGTGATAGAGGAGACAGGGTTATCTGATTATCACAATTTTAGGGCTGTTACAGTCCAGACGCCAAATGGCCTCAAAATGATTTCGAGCCATTTGCTACAGTCAAAAAGGCGAATTTTGTGCTTAACTGCTGTGGTATGTCCATAATCAAGATCATTTGTTGCAAAGACGTCAGAACTGGAATTAAGCTTTTCTGTAATCCTGTTTTTCCACTCTTCAGAGAGAGGTGAGTTGGTGAAATCAAAAGAGATCTTATTTTCATGGTTAGTGGAACACATGGCATTGCAGCTAACCACTGCAGATGGAAGAAATTTTGACTCTTTCTCTTCAACAGTAGTCTCCTTCAGTGATGACAGAACAGATGGAACATAAAGCTCAGCTAAGCAGCACTTTCTTGGAAGTGTTATTTCGTGGGCAGTTTCATTCTGAAGAAGAATAGACACTTTAAATGACGTTCTTCTAGGACTCGTGAGGACATAACTGCAAAGAAGTAAGCCACTAGGAATGTTGGAGTGAGCGCATGGCTCTACCACAAGGGATGCATTTGTGGCGGTAGACACACCCCTCACGTATCCATCCAAAACCATCTTTTGACCAGCAGGTATTTTGATGTTCTGTCTCCCTTCAGTTTGACCTGGCCCACGTTTCCATTTCGTTGTTCAATGGTGTGTCTGCGCAACAGGGTTTGGACTAAAGCGGAGTATGGAGGTAGTCCTTTAAGAACAATATGGCCATTTCTGGTTGTGGCACAAGATTTGAATACGATATCGAGAGTGTTAGTGCCAACAAGTACTGGGATTTCAAGATTGAATTTGTAATCAGGAATGACAAGGTCTAGTGTGGTAACAGTTTTAGCTTTTCCGGTGATATCTTCAGGAAAATGCATGTCAACTTCTATGTAGCCCAAATACGGCACTGTCTGCCCACCAGCTCCCTCAACCTCAATAAGATTGTCTAAAGAAAGGATTGGACAGGATGATAAGTAAGTGTCATAAAAAGACTTGGACACAGTTTTCACCTGTGACCCTGAATCAAGAAGGGAAATACAAGGCTTTCCTTCAATGATGATTTCAGCTGTACATTTGGGACCTATGATACTAGAAGTTAGCTCACTATCATTAGCTAAACCATTGGAAGGGTTTTGATTTTGTATAGCTTCTCTTTTCAATCCATTGGGACACTTTATTTGGCAAAGGGCCCCAGTATGTCCCATTACTGAAACCCGCTCTGGTTTAACGGCATGCCAGTTCTCTTTGTCCAATCATCCTGTTTAGCTTTTAGCTCTTTGTACTTTCTGTCTACAAGGGCTTTGTTTATGAAGCATTCACACAGTCTGGCTACATGGCCATCTTCTCCACATCTAAAGCAGGACCACGGCTTTGGCGGTTTACTTGTTACATGTTGCACATTTGTCTCAACTTTGGCTGGCATTTGCTTTGGACTTTTCACTAATTCAGGTTCATGTCTCTTGTTCTTTTTATATTTGGAGGATTCTAACTGCAATTTTAAATCGGCCACCTGCCTTCTCAAGGCCTCAGTCTCAGACAGACAAGCTTGCAATAATCCAGAATCACCATAAGCAGAGACATTTGTAGATAACTGGACATGACTGGCAGCTTTATGCTTCGAACTACCTATGTGTCGCTGCATCCTGTCAAGTTTTGCAGCTCTTTGGTCTTCTTCAGTTCTTAAAAGCAACAACAACTCAGCAAAGTCAGGTGGTGTTCTTGCCTTAGACTCAAGCTGATGAGTAAGTATCAAAGAGTGATCCCAACACCCACGCTGGAACTGTTTTAGTAGGTGGCGATTTGCAGAGGACTCCTTTACTCCACTCCGCCTGACAGCAGTGCTAAGAATGGTCTGTAATCTCTGTAAGTAATCGGAAGCTTTTTCACCGGCATCCTGGTGAGTATTCAGGAACCTGGCAAAAATCTCATCGCCATCCTCTACCAGCCCGTAAGCAGAATCAAGGAGCTTTACATAATCTTTTGGAGGGGCAGTGGAACCCAATTGTTTGACTACATCTGAGGCTGGGGGTAAGAGACTTTCAAGGATCTTTCTCCACTGAACATCTGGAGGCAGAGAATCTTGTAGTAGAAGGTCAACATGGAGGCACCATGTATCAAAGTCAGCCTCACCTGGGGGACCCTACCAGAAAAGGAACGCAGCAAATGATGCAGAAGTATCATTTTTAATGACATGTTCGACAACTATGCGTTGCACCTCAGGTGGGTTTAATTCATCTGTGGTAAGTACATTCAATGTAGGCTTTGAAGTCTTTTTCCTTACTACTATATCAGATATGCTGTCAGATTTTGGGACAGTGGATTTCACTTTTCCTCTTTTAAGCTGTGATTTTCCTTTGCGTCCTTGCAGGATGGAAGCGCTCTGATCATTGACATCTGAATCAACGTCACCACTACTGACATCACTGGAGTCCAGAGAAGAGTGCTCAGCTTGGGCATGTGACTGTTTAGTGAGTGGGGCTAACACTTTGACAGTAACTATATGCCAAGTCACTGTGGGGTTTCGCACATTGTTAACCTCTAGAGGTAATTCTGGCTCCAGGCTTAAAACAGGAGTATGTGTATCAAACTCTACTATTGCAGTTGGCTGCCCTGACTGTACAGCGCTAGGGGCTACCCTCACTATTTTCACTACAACCCCATACTTTTTGAGAGTTTCAGCAATATCATCATCCGGTATCTGTATCAGTGACACCTAACACACATACAGAACAATTTGCTTTGAGATGGTAGCGCCTTTCAACATCTGAGACACTCATTTTTCTATTAAAAGCCTTTCTCTTTCAAAAAGAATTTTACAGGAAATAAAATGTCACTTGGTAAAATAAAAAAATGTGTGCTCAGGCTGTATTTATCCTCCTGGCTGGCTCGCCACGAAAAGGCTCAATGTAACACCGTAACACTGTACAAAGGATAATATCTGAATTTGTACTCAAGAGTTCAAAGGTAAATTAGGTTCGACTCAAGGAGGATAGGATAACACTGAGCCAACTTATAAATGAAACTTAACAGCCGGCATTTTAATTGAAAATTCAGAAAAAACTTTGGAAATAACTATTCCCACAATTTAAACAGATACTCTTAATACCACAATTAAGGGTGAGAGAAAGTGCTTGATATTGAGCTCAAGATAGAATAAAGAGGAAATAAAAATAAAATGTCCCAAAGTCTATTGTATCCTGTTGTATATGCAGTCCTCAGATATCCATGTGTGTTGAAACAGTTCTCAAGTATCCATGTGTGTAAATATAGTTCTCAATGTGAATGTGTGTAAAGGCCTTTTTGTAAATTTGTTCTACCCGGGTGGTGTGTACAAAGTGTGTGAAATCACAGCTTAGCTGTTATATCCAGTAAATCCACAAGGGGGCGTGGGTTCACTCCATGTGTGTAGATCAAAAAGGGCTCTGGCTCACCAATCAAAATTAGGTCACGATGCAGAATCAAAATCCACTCATAAAACCCAATCAGAGTTCTCATAAAGAAACACGGTAAATCAACCGAAAAAATAAAATCTTTCATCAGATCTGGGATGCATTTCCAACCTCATGGATGCATGTCCAGCTGGCTTCTTCATCTGAACTAAAAGCAGCCAGTTCACTCAATACACTTAAGTCAACTGCCCTCTAATGGGCGGGAATGGTACTGCACCAATTACATGAGTCTCTTTGAAAATGTACAAATAAAAAATGTTTCACAATTAAATTACACATGAAAGTAGTGTTCAATTTAAAGGGGTTACACATATATGAGGGAAATATTAGCTAAGGAAAAATGCAAGAAATGTATTCAGTCATTTCCAGCCCTTGATGTGTTTAAAACCACAGTATGGCAAATGACTATGATATGAAACACCTGTTCATTAAATCACTGTACATTTTTATACATCTGACAAACAATAACGTAAATCAGATTGCACTGTACATAACAAAATGGTTGTCAAAGAATCTGAACTAACTTACATAATGTCAATGTAAACATCTCTTGTTTGTTTTGTTTTTAAATTTGCTGCCATTGTAAGCACTCAAACTATCATACAGATCATAATAATACACTTTATACAGTAACTAAAACTGCCAGAGCATCATAAATATATATAGAGACAAAAAATCATATTATTCACACTCACTAAATCTGTTTAAAATGACAATTTACCTCAGACAAGATATTTGCAAAAGCTTTTCTAACAAACGGGACAGAACAATTAACCATAATATTATGTTGATGATTTAAACATCAAACAAACACTCATAATCAAATGAAACAACCAAAATTACTATGTTATTGAACTCAATTATATAATCATCAATAATCATCCTCAAATTTTTCCTAAAATTTAAATGACCTCAGAATACTTCCAACTGCTGTTCAGAAAGCAATGGCCATCTGCCTATAATAAGTTAATCGTTTATATAGCAACAAAAACACAATACTGAACAAGTGAAAGGTATTTAGATTGATTTCAAGTACCATGTTTTTGTCATGACTGCTGGGTGATCGATGGCTGTGTGATCTGTGTGTGTGTGTTTTTTACCTGTGGTGCCGGTTCCTCGTGTGTTCACTAACTCCGCCCCCTTGTTTCGGTAATTGTTCACCGGTGGTGTCTCATTTACCTTTTCCTTTATATTGCACGTAGTCCTGTCTTTCGTTGCACGTCATTGTTTTATGAGTCGCTCTCTGTCTCTTCCTCTTATTACCCCAGGTTTGGTTTTCGGCGTTCGGGGACTCGTCTTCGCCCGGACCGCTCGCTTGTGGATTACTGGAACTCATTGACTTTGTTTGTCTCTCGGTACAGCTGGTTTGCTTCGTTTCTAGGCGGTATACCAGCTGTCTCTGTTTCTCTCCGATTTGCATCATCACCCGTGAGTGGAGTACACCTTTTTACCATTGTGGATTACATTGACTCTAACGACAGTTGTTTCTCGGAACCGCTGGTTCGCTTCGTTTTTAGGCGGTGACCAGTGGTTTCCGGGTGGCTCTTCTACATCAGGATTTCACAGTGGATTACCCGTCTGAGAACTTGGATTTACCATCTTCCATCTCCGCCTGTCATCCACCTTCAGGGCGGCGTGTTTCATCCCTCTGTTGCGTGTGGTGACTGTGCTGGTGTTCTCGACGGAGTGCGTGGGTGGCTCTCTCTCTCTCTTCGGATCTGTACTGGATTATCGTGTAGCGCCGACTCACTCTCTCCTACTGTGGGAGTGCTTCATTCCCACAGTAGTGTAATCATCCAGAGTGAGTCAACGGGTGTGTGCCGTGTGTGGATCTACCAGTGACTTTGCTCTCCAGATCTCTCATTCTACTTTTCTAAATAAATTGTTAACTTGCACTTGACTCTGAAGTTTATTTCCTGACAGATGAGCGCGCCACTATGGAGTCAGCAAGTTTAGAGAGTCTGGAGGTGCAGACCGCCCTTCACCAGCAGGGGGCGGCCATCGATCAACATTCATCATTATTGTCTGCTGCTGCCAGAGATTTCAGTATCTTGTCTGAGCAACTTAAGGAGCTCAGCAATCGCTTGGACCAAGTGACTCCTCACTATGAAGCTCCAGCCTCATCCGGAGGAGCCGTTTCGATTGAACGGGAGCCACACACGGCAACACCCCCCACCTACAATGGCGACCCCAACACCTGCAGATCCTTTTTGCAACAGTGCTCTCTCGTCTTTGCGCTCCAACCCCGTCGATTTTCTTCATCCACTTCCAAGGTGGCCTATGTTCTGACGTTACTCACGGGAAGAGCGAGAGACTGGGGTATGGCCGCCTGGGGGGCTAAAGCTCCATTTACATTCTCATTCGAGGCTCTTGAGGAGGAGATGTTAAAATTGTTTAATCGCTCACTCAAGGGGGACATGGCAGCGGCTGAGTTGGTGAGATTACGGCTATGTAATGACTCCGTTACGGACTTTGCTATAAGATTTAAGACTCTCGCTATTTGCTGCAACTGGAACGACGCGGCATTAAGAGCGCAATTTCTCGAGGGTCTCACACCGGGCATTCAAGACGAGATTGCACTGAGGGAGCCACCCACGTCACTGGAAGCTGCCATCGATCTGGCTCTGAGGGTTGAGTCTCGCCATCGGCAGAGAGATCTGCGTCGCTCATTTCGCCATCTGATGTCGGAACCAGGGGAGACCGCTTCAGAGACGCCCTCCGAGGAGCCTATGCAGCTGGGCAAGTTTCGTATCTCTGCTGGTGAGAGAAATCGTCGTCTGTCAAATGGCCTCTGCTTATATTGTGGCAAGCCGGGGTATCTGGCGGCTACCTGTCCGGTAAAAGCTCACGCCCGCCGATGAACCTGGGAGTCTCGGTGGGCGCATCGTCATTTAAATCTCCCGTAAGCAGCACTACATTACCTGTTATTATTAACTCTTTCCCGTCACAGGCGTTGCTGGATTCCGGTGCGGAGGCGTGTCTTTTGGATGCTGGGTTGGCCAAGTCCTGGGGTATCCCTTTCATTCCTCTCTCCTCTCCTTTGTCTGCCTGGACATTGAAGGGCCAGCATATGGCTGTGATCACGCACCGTACACCCCCTGTGAGTTTGTTTGTTTCTGGCAATCATCGTGAGGAGATCGAGTTTTACATTTTAGAAGATTCTCAATCACCAGTCATACTAGGTCATGACTGGTTATCCAAACATAATCCTCACGTTGATTGGCAGAACAATGTTGTGTTATCTTGGAAGTCTTCGTGCTATGTTTCTTGTCTTGGTCCTGCTCCTTCTCTTGTCTCTTGTTCTGTCTCGCAGGTTCCGGCTGTCGATCTCTCAGGGGTCCCGGCGGAGTACTCGGATCTGTATCAGGTTTTCAGTAAGTCCCGGGCCACCTCTCTGCCTCCTCATCGGTCGTATGATTGCGAGATCAAACTACTTCCCAACACTTCTCCGCCTAAGGGTCGTATATTTTCCCTAGCTAAACCAGAAAGAGAGGCTATGGATAAATACATTAATGACGCTCTTAAAGCCGGTCTCATTCGCCGCTCCTCGTCTTCAGCTGGTGCTGGATTTTTCTTTGTAAAGAAGAAAGACGGGTCTCTTCATCCGTGCATTGATTATCGAGGGCTGAATGACATTACTGTTAAGAATAAGTACCCCTTGCCATTAATGTCATCAGCATTCGAGTTATTACAGGGAGCGCGCGTATTTACCAAGCTAGATCTGCGCAACGCTTATCACTTGGTACGTATTAAAGAGGGCGATGAGTGGAAGACAGCCTTTAATACACCCTCAGGACACTGGGAATATTCCGTTCTGCCGTTCGGTCTTTGTAACGCTCCAGCTGTCTTCCAGACCATGGTCAATGAAGTGCTGGGTGCAATGATTAACAGATTTGTCTTTGTGTAACTCGATGACATTCTCATCTTTTCTCCCTCCATGCAGATACACACTCAGCACGTTCGCATGGTTTTACAACGGCTTTTAGAGAATCAACTATTCGTTAAGGCGGAGAAGTGCGAGTTCCACAGGAAGTCGGTTTCGTTTCTGGGTTTTGTTATTGCCGAGGGAGAAATTCGTCCCGATCCCGCTAAGGTTAAGACGGTTGCCGATTGGCCAGTACCCGACACTTGGAAGGAGCTTCAGCGATTTCTGGGGTTCGCCAATTTTTATCGGCGTTTCATCAGAAATTTTGGTCAGATCGCTAAGCCTCTTACTGCTCTCACTTCACCTAACGTATGTTTCCGTTGGAATAGAGAGGCTCAGGAGGCCTTTGATGTGTTAAAGTCCCGGTTCATCTCTGCGCCTGTCCTCTCTATTCCCGATCCGGCTAAACAATTTATAGTGGAAGTGGATGCATCTGATGTCGGGGTAGGTGCCGTTTTATCACAGCTATCGTCTATTGATGGGAAAGTACATCCGTGTGCTTTTTTCTCTCACCGGTTAAACCCAGCAGAACGTAATTACGACATAGGGAATCGGGAGCTGTTGGCGGTTAGACTCGCTTTGGGTGAATGGCGTCACTGGTTGGAGGGAACCTCGGAGCCCTTTCTGGTCTGGACGGATCATAAAAATCTTGAATATATCCGTTCGGCCAGAAGACTAACATCTAGGCAGGCTCGTTGGGCACTCTTTTTTGATTGTTTCAACTTCACCCTCTCGTACCGGCCTGGTTCGAAAAATACAAAACTTGATGCTCTCTCCCGTCTGTTCGAGAAGTCAGATTCGGAGAGGGCGGAGACCATTCTCCCGGAGGGGAGGGTGGTCGGCGCCCTCATATGGGGAATCGAACAGCGGGTGAGAGAGGCCGACTGGGAGGGGGAAGTTCCGGAGGGGTGTCCAGCGGGTCGCCTATGGGTTCCTGAGCGGTTACGTTCCGATGTCATCCGGTGGGGTCACGAGTCCAAGTTTGTCGGCCATCCAGGTATTCGGAGAACGTTGGCTGCCGTCCGTCAGCGTTTTTGGTGGTCTTCTATGTCCACTGACGTCAGACAGTTTGTACTAGCCTGTTTGGTTTGTGCTCGTAATAAAGCATCTAATTTACTGCTGGTCTGCTTAAATCTTTGCCCGTGCCCTCCCGCCCCTGGTCTCATATAGCCCTTGATTTTGTCACTGGCTTACCGGCATCTAATGGTAACACTGTTGTTCTAACTGTGGTGGATCGTTTTTCTAAGGCGGTTCATTTCATTCCCCTGCCCAAGCTACCTTCTGCAAAATAGATGGCTCAGGTTTTGATTAATCACGTCTTTCGGTTACATGGTATTCCGACTGACGTAGTGTCAGATAGGGGTCCTCAGTTCATCTCTCGTTTTTGGCAGGAGTTTTGTAGACAAATTGGCGCCACGGCCAGCTTGTCTTCTGGTTATCACCCGCAGACCAATGGGCAATGCGAACGGGCTAATCAGGATCTCGGTAGAACGCTCCGCTGTCTGTCGTCACAATATCCGAATTCCTGGTGCGATCAGCTCCCGTGGGTTGAGTATTCTCATAATTCTCTTCCCGTTACGTCTACCAATTTATCCCCGTTTGAACTTTCCATCGGTTATCAACCTCCCCTGTTTCCATCACAGGAGCCCGAGGCAGCCGTTCCGTCTGCGTTAGCTTTCGTACGCAGGTGCAGACGCACCTGGAGGAGAGCTAAGACACTGTTATTATCTAATTCCAGACGAACCAAAGCTGCAGCTGATCGTCATCGGCGACCTCCACCCCGTTACGTTTGTGGTCAAAAGGTATGGCTTTCTACCAAGGATCTGTCTCTCCGTGAGCCTTCTCGTAAGCTGGCTCCGAGATTCATTGGGCCATACAGTATTTCTAAGGTCATTAATCCGGTGACGATAAAGCTTAAGTTACCCCTTTCTCTTGGTCGGGTTCACCCTGTTTTTCATATATCCAAGGTTAAACCTGTGATGTTTGCTCGCTATAACCCTCCTGTCTCTGCCCCTAATCCCCCGCCCCTCGTCTAGTGGATGGTGCCCCTGTCTATACTGTTAAGAGGTTACGAGACTCCCGCCGCAGGGGCAGAGGATTTCAGTATTTAGTGGATTGGGAAGGATACGGTCCTGATGAGAGGAGCTGGGTCCCGGGTCGGGATTTGCTGGATCCTGGGCTGATCGAGGACCTCCGTCGGCGACAGGGTGAGTCTCCCGGTCCGTCTGGTGCCGGTCGTGGAGGGGGGGCTACTGTCATGACTGCTGGGTGATCGATGGCTGTGTGATCTGTGTGTGTGTGTTGTTTACCTGTGGTGGCGGTTCCTCGTGTGTTCACTAACTCCGCCCCCCTGTTTCGGTAATTGTTCACCGGTGGTGTCTCGTTTACCTTTTCCTTTATATTGCACGTAGTCCTGTCTTTCGTTGCGCGCTCATTGTTTTATCACAGTCCTGCTGCCCTGCCTTGTCTTGTCAGTCGCTCTCTGTCTCTTCCTCTTATTACCCCAGGTTTGGTTTTCGGCGTTCGGGGACTCGTCTTCGCCCGGACCGCTCGCTTGTGGATTACTGGAACTCATTGACTTTGTCTCTCGGTACAGCTGGTTCGCTTCGTTTCTAGGCGGTATACCAGCTGTCTCTGTTTCTCTCCGGTTTGCATCATCACCCGTGAGTGGAGTACACCTTTTTACCATTGTGGATTACATTGACTCTAACGACAGTTGTTTCTCGGAACCGCTGGTTCGCTTCGTTTTTAGGCGGTGACCAGTGGTTTCCGGGTGGCTCTTCTACAACAGGATTTCACAGTGGATTACCCGTCTGAGAACTTGGATTTACCATCTTCCATCTCCGCCTGTCATCCACCTTCAGGGCGGCGTGTTTCATCCCTCTGTTGCGTGTGGTGACTGTGCTGGTGTTCTCGACGGAGTGCGTGGGTGGCTCTCTCTCTCTCTTCGGATCTGTACTGGATTATCGTGTAGCGCCGACTCACTCTCTCCTACTGTGGGAGTGCTTCATTCCCACAGTAGTGTAATCATCCAGAGTGAGTCAACGGGTGTGTGCCGTGTGTGGATCTACCAGTGACTTTGCTCTCCAGATCTCTCATTCTACTTTTCTAAATAAATTGTTAACTTGCACTTGACTCTGAAGTTTATTTCCTGACAGTTTTTGTCATAGCATAAAAACTAGACGAGAAATGACCTTTCTGTCCTCACGTTAAACAACAAGCTGACACGTATTGTTTTACAGAAACATTTTAAAACAACAAAAAATAATGGAAATTATAATCTCTATTAAATAATGCACAAACATTTTAGCAAAAATTCCTCAAATATGAATAGCGCTGCTAGTCCTACAAACGTAACTATGACTTTATTTGCTGTGCTGTGGTAGACGGAGTGCCTTATACTAACTTTTAAGACTTTTAATATAAGATTTTTGTCAAAAACGTACCTGAACCACGTACGTCTGCAAAGTCAGCTCCCACACTGTTTTCCTTGTTCATGGCAAGACGAGACTGGAGTGGCTTCTCTGTGTGAGTTGACGTGGAATTGTCTGTTTTTTTACGAAGGAGGGGAACACAAAACAATGATACGTGTAAAACAAGCCAATAATCCCTTATTTTTCCTCACTTTCCCGAGTTGTCTTTTCTCTAACTTACTTAATTGTTGAAATTAAAAAATATTAATAAACGCTGTACAAGTGCAGATGATTATTAGTCCATGTTAACTAATGTAGTACACAAATTTGTTACATAGGAAGGAACTGCATGGACAACGTCTTCACTGACTCCTAAGAGAGAGAAAGATAAAGAAATGAATGAAACCAGGAACATTTAGTTGAACATCTTCAACTGTTTAATTTTTAATTTCAAACTTTAAAGATCTTAGTCACCACAGAGCACACACATTATATACAATACAAAATTATATCAATCTTCATTACCAAGTTATGTTTGTTCATATTACTGTTATTGCATACTGTTCATTACAAGAAGGTTCTTGAACCATTCATGTCAATAAAGCCCATCTGAACAGAAAAAAAATAATAATAGAGAGAGATAAATATTAAATATTTAAAGCACACTTTGTGATGTATGCAGCAGCACTACATACCTACTGGATGCTCTCTACTCTTTTCTCAATTGTCTATGATTTGATTAAATTCCTCCACTTCACTAAAATCGTACAAAAAGAACATAATCACTGATTAGCAAAAATGCTGTTTAAAAGTGGTACACAGTACATGACACAATCTAACACGTGGTATTTTAACAGTCAATTATTAATAGTGATGCAGTAATATCGGCCACAGATTTTTTATGAATTTGTAACCATCGGCATATCGGCAAAAGCACGAGAAAGCCCGATACCGATTTTTTTATTAATTAACTGCATAAAGAAATCCATTATATGTAAAAAATGAGTTAATGTTGTTAAAGGGCGGCTCCAGGATTTAGCATTAAGCTTTGTATCAGTAGAAAACCAGTAGTATGTTTGAATTTACCTTGCTTCTCCCCATTATGTTGCCCGAGATGAGAGCTGTGTGTATTTTTAGTCTGAAAAAAATCCGCCGATGACGCAAAAATCGTCATTTTGCGTCATCGGCGGATTTGTCGGCCAGAGGCTTAAGACTACAGCCAGAATAGCAGCTAGTTCCGCATGTTTTAACCACGCCCATATGGGGTGGGATCTCACTCACAGAATGTAAAGATAGTGTCAGCCATCTTTAGAAGCTAAGCTAACATGCTATTTCTCAGTGGAGAAAGTTTTGATAACAATGGCTGAAGGTTTTGAGGTCGAAGTTGCAAAAGTGGATTTTGAAGAGCTGTTGAGAGAGTCGGATGTTCGCGGCTACCTGTACGAGCCGCAATACAGCAACGAACAGTTGCGGATGATGGAGGAACAAGAGGCGGTCGAGGCAGCTGCTGCACCCGATGAGCAAGACCTGCTTGGCGGTCAGGAGGAAGAGCCCGAGCAGGCTCGAGTTGGGTCGGACTGGTGGTGTCAGTGCACTTGCTGTGCGCCTATGGAAACTGAAAAAGAGTCTTTATGCTGTTACGAATTCCACCGATGCCAATTTCTTTTGGAAGAGATGGCGGATTCAGCTCATCAAACGGCACCGCTAGCATGCGTAACCCAGCACCCCAGTTTCGAACCACACATGGACATGGGGGTCCTGGAAACCTATTTCAGGACCCCGAAGATAAACTGGAAACGCCAACCAAAGCCCGCAGGGAGAAACGGACGTCTTAGTGTAAAGTGAGTATTTTGTTTGTTTGTTTTTGTTACCAAAAAACAGAGTTTTGGAAACCCGGCATTATCACAACATGCTTCCGACCTAGTCAGCTGAGCTATGATTATTATTATTTACACCCATGGTAGCATACTGTATGTGCAAATAGTTTGCATTGCTAACGTTGTGTTTACTGTTTTGTAGACAATATCGTCTAATATGCATTGCTAACGTCGTGTTTACTATTTTGTATACAATATCGTCTAACATGCATTGCTAACGTTGTGTTTACTATTTTGTATACTGTACAATATCGTCTAATATGCATTGCTAACGTTGTGTTTACTATTTTGTATACAATATCGTCTAACATGCATTGCTAACGTCGTGTTTACTATTTTGTATACTGTACAATATCGTCCAATATGCATTGCTAACGTTGTGTTTACTATTTTGTATACAATATCGTCTAACATGCATTGCTAACTTCGTGTTTACTATTTTGTATACAATATCGTCTAACATGCATTGCTAACGTTGTGTTTACTGTTTTGTATACTGTACAATATCGTCTAACATGCATTGCTAACGTCGTGTTTACTATTTTGTATAAAATATCGGCTAACATGCATTGCTAACGTTGTGTTTACTGTTTTGTATACAATATCGTCTAAAATGCATTGCTAACCTTGTGTTTATTGTTTCGTAGACAATATCGTCTAACAGCATACAGACACTTTATGGAATGGGTCCTGCAAGGCGAGAGACTGGGGAAAGGCTATCGTCTTGTTTTGCCTACGTGTGTGGTTCAATACATCAGACGCAGATTTCCAGCTCCTGATGGGCAATATTGTGGATATAGAGAGACTGCTGAAGCTCTTGTACAGCTATGAGTTTTAAAGTGTTTATTATTATTATTATTATTATTTAATAAAAAGTTAAAATTCACATTTGTTGTGGTTCTTGTTAAAAACCATTAGTATTGCTACATTATAGTATGTGTGAAAACTAATATACATGGTTATGCCTTGCATCATCTTTATAATTTGAAAGTCTACATTAGGCTCATATTTTTTAACCCTAAATAAATTCCATCAATGGAAAGAATACAGGTAGTTTGTGTACAGTAAGTAATTACTGCAAAATCATTGACAGTAACCATTCACCCTACCTCTACAAGTCAATATTTTAGAAATTAATGTACACAGAAGTGTAAGAAAATTTGTTTTAATAATATTCACACACAAAAATTATTCTGCCACCATAGTCAAAAGGTACATGTTAAAAATAAATAAGATAGACATTTTTGGTTCTCCATCTTAGAAGCGGCTTTGGAAAGAACTTATGGCAGCCTCCTTTGGTGGTTTGGGCACGGGTGCAATATTGGGTGGCAGTGAAGGCTGTGGCAGGGCAAGTGAGGAGGTTGGCATGGTAAACTGAATGTTTGGGTTGCGTCTTCTATCCATGACCTTATTGATGAGTGTGTCTATAAACTCTGTGGTGTGTGGTGTGAAGACTTTCTTCAAAACCCACTGTTTGGATCTCTTACAGTAGACTTGATTAAACCGTGGTTGTCCTGTTAATGATAGGAAATATAACAATATAAAAATCTGAACTTATATTTGACTTTGTCCTGTCTGATCACTTTACTGTAGCTGTAAACATTCTAAGTTTTCATATTATACTACTCAGACAACACATGACAACATACCTGTCTTGGTTGTGTCCTGCTTCCTCTTGACAATATTCTCATTATGCTCTAGGATGGCAAGGTGACATCGCTCCCTCATTCCCTGAAATGAGAATGCCTGGCGTTTAGGTAGGTATTTTAGAAGCGCACTGTGGAAGACTTCAAGTGGACCTGTGTGCAATTAAAAAGAGAAAGGGACACAACAAATTAAAACATTATCATTATGATTTTTAAAGATAATGAAATGTACAATGGCAACTATAATCACCTGTATGTTTGAACAGTGCCATCTTGTCCATGTCCTTCAGAAGCCTTTTGTCAAGGACCAGAGATGACAGGTTCTGAAATGCCAGAGAATCTTTTTTCATCCACATGCGCTTCTTTTGCTCCTGGGTTGTTAGAGGAGCATGGTCACACCGATGCTGTTCTCCGTTTTCATCTGTCCACTAATGCACGTTACATACGTGGTGTGTAATGGACTTCCATCGGCATTTCAATGCCTGTATGAAAAAAAGATTTGTTTTAAATAAGTGTCGAATCCCCCCTAAAAGTATAATAAAATTAGAAACAAATGTCTTACATTGACGTCACCCATACTTGTCGCACAGGCAAACCACATATGGTTTACGACAGACCTATAAAAGATAATACAATTAGTAATTTTGAACCTTGCAAACCAATGTAAAGTCTACTAGATTACAAACCAAACACTGACCTGGTCCATGCATGGATGATTTCATTGGCCTTTTTCTTCCCCTTACTTTGCATCTTCTTCCGGAAACCTGTGAGTAAATGCAGTACACGTTTTGATAAACACTAACTTTTTTTATTTGTACTGGCCCAAATTCACACCTTTAGTCTCTCACACTTGCCCCTTACATAGCTTTACAGACTTACTGCACTGGGCTAGTGTAGAAGTCGGATTTGTTCATGGCTTTCTTGAATGAACAATTTACACTAATACACTGGCTGAGTGCAATATGGCTGCAAAAGTCTGTGAGAGGAGTAAACACTGTGAGACCATGAGGTGTCAGTCGGGGTACATCGGGAGAAGTGTGGTGGTTTGTGTGTGTATACGGGGTTGACTAAAGAAATACATACCTTTTGCTGTGTGCCAGATGTCAAACTGATGTTGGACATTAGGAAATTCTTCCCTCATTATTTTTTGAATAGATGTTGAGCGATCTGTGGCCATCACCTCCACGTCAAGGCCCTGGTCCATCAGCTCAGTCATGCCCCTTTTGAAACCTAGTGGTTCCATGGTAACAGAGCTGGTGGCCTCAGTAACCTAAAGAGTCAAGTTCGAATCTTAATCATAATTTAACAAATAGCATCTGTATTAATTTTCATTGTGATTAATTGTAATTAGTTTACCTGAACCAGTTCTGTGTGGAGTATCTCCTTTGTGTCATCAACATAAACGTGTAGTGGCAATATTTTGCGCTGAAACCCGGCGTATCACATCGGCCATCACCGGTCAAATGTAACCTCTTTCCATCCTCCTGTTCTAAATACACTCTTGCCAAGAGTTCAGCTCTTTTTTGACAATACAGTTCCTCAATAACAGGGTGCAAATATATCTTCTGGATGTTATAAAATGTTGTATGTCCAATCATTTGGACACCCATGGTCTTGCACCAGTCTGAGAGTTCTGTGTATGTGCCCCCTCTGAACAGAACAGCTGCTGCTGCAAGGAGGTTCACCTCTGGCATTCCCCTAACGTCACGTGAAGATTTCCAGGTCCCAGAATGGCCCCCAAGACATATCCACTCCACCTTCCTCTGTGCACCAACATCAACAATAGTCTTGGATGAAATTGGTTTCCCGCACATCTGGCAAAATTTGAATAATGACATGAGGCTGGACTCGTTGACAATTAGCTTCTTTTCACGCCAGTCCCTTTCACCTATATCTGATGATGATGATGTTGATGTGAAGGTGATGGTTGACTCGGGTTGATAGCTTTCATCATCACCTATAGCTTCAATGCTGCTGATGGTGGTATTGAGGCCCCCAGTGTCAGGACTCTGCCATGAGAGTCTTGTTTTATATTAATGTTTTGTCATGGTGGCAGAGTTCTGACAGTCTCTTATCCTATGTAGAGGCTCATATATTTGGTCATGTGCCTCTGGTGTCTCGTCTGTTGTCTCCGCCCCCCTGTTCTCTTAGCTCATCATTTAATCATTAGTTCATTACCCTCACCTGTGTTCCTCTTGTAATCCTGTTAAGGTTTTCTTATTTAATGCCCTCGTGTTCTCTATCCTGTGCTGGTTCGTTTTGTATCACAGTTGTGTTTTGTATAATGTTTGTACCAGTCCTGTTAAAGATCTTAAGTCTAAGTCAAGTGTATTTTTTGCTCCCATGTGGGCTTTTTGTTTTGTCTGTGTTAATTAAAGTGTTTTCTGTTCACCCCCAACATCATCTGCATTTGGGTTCATCTTTCCAGCTTCCTCACATAACGAACCAGCCATACCTGAACCCAGCGGACGATGGAGGTCCTGACTTGGATCGACCCGAGTAAGAGGGTGGCCGTTTTGTTTACTCTCACAAGCCGGGAAGTCAGGGCAATGGAGGTCCTGTTCGCGGAGGTTATGTGGGAGCCAGAGCAGCCGGAGCCCGCGCAGTCGACCCGTCCCGCGCAGCCCGCGCAGTCGACCCGTCCCGCGCAGCCCGCGCAGTCGACCCGTCCCGCGCAGCCCGCGCAGTCGACCCGTCCCGCGCAGCCCGCGCAGTCGACCCGTCCCGCGCAGCCCGCGCAGTCGACCCGTCCCGCGCAGCCCGCGCAGTCGACCCGTCCCGCGCAGCCCGCGCAGTCGACCCGTCCCGCGCAGCCCGCGCAGTCGACCCGTCCCGCGCAGCCCGCGCAGTCGACCCGTCCCGCGCAGCCCGCGCAGTCGACCCGTCCCGCGCAGCCCGAGACACAGCTGCGCCCACGTCCCGCGCAGCCCGAGACACAGCTGCGCCCACGTCCCGCGCAGCCGGAGACACAGCTGCGCCCACGTCCCGCGCAGCCGGAGACACAGCTGCGCCCACGTCCCGCGCAGCCGGAGACACAGCTGCGCCCACGTCCCGCGCAGCCGGAGACACAGCTGCGCCCACGTCCCGCGCAGCCGGAGACACAGCTGCGCCCTCATCCTGCACCCCCGTGGACTGTCTTGTACCTTGTTGGACTTTTGTTTGTCTAGTTTAGTTCTTGCTTTATATTGCGTTTTTCCCCGGACTCACTATTATTATTTATATATAATGTTTAAGTTTGTTATCTAGTCCTGTTCATTTGTCTTGTGGTTCATGTCTTGTGTGTTCCCCTGGGGAGCGTCTGGTAGCCGCTCCTTAGGGGGAGGGTACTGTCAGGCCATGAGAGTCTTGTTTTATATTAATGTTTTGTCATGGTGGCAGAGTTCTGACAGTCTCTTATCCTATGTAGAGGCTCATATATTTGGTCATGTGCCTCTGGTGTCTCGTCTGTTGTCTCCGCCCCCCTGTTCTCTTAGCTCATCATTTAATCATTAGTTCATTACCCTCACCTGTGTTCCTCTTGTTATCCTGTTAAGGTTTTCTTATTTAATGCCCTCGTGTTCTCTATCCTGTGCTGGTTCGTTTTGTATCACAGTTGTGTTTTGTATAATGTTTGTACCAGTCCTGTTAAAGATCTTAAGTCTAAGTCAAGTGTATTTTTGTATGTTTTGCTCCCATGTGGGCTTTTTGTTTTGTCTATGTTAATTAAAGTGTTTTCTGTTCACCCCCAACATCATCTGCATTTGGGTTCATCTTTCCAGCTTCCTCACACCCAGGTGTACTTGGGCATGGTGACTTTAAAACAAAAGATTAAAA
Organism: Paramisgurnus dabryanus; assembly: GCF_030506205.2. Lineage (NCBI taxonomy): Eukaryota > Metazoa > Chordata > Actinopteri > Cypriniformes > Cobitidae > Paramisgurnus > Paramisgurnus dabryanus. The sequence goes on along the minus strand of NC_133338.1, from coordinate 16,176,182 downwards.
ATAGTGTAATACAGTTGCTTTAAAATTCATTTAGAAAGAATATGCCATGAAGTATGTTGGTTCGTCAGAAACTTACAAATTGTTCATGGACGGAGGTATGAATTTTGACCGGTGTTGAGGTCAGCAGCAATTTTCCTTCATCAACCGACGACACTAACGCAGCAGACGCAATTGGAGGCTGAAATGACAAGTTCAATAAAGTTACATAATATTTCAAGGAACTGAGGTTATTCTGAAGTGAAAACAATGCAGTTTTTTTGTTGCCAAATGCAAAGGCGATACCTCTAACATATGTGCGTTTGAGGTTACTCTCGGACATTGATCAAAGATTTTAGCAAAAGTGTATGTTTTTTCAATGCGTGCACCTAATCTATGTACAGCACCTCATGAATGTTTTAGCATTTCACCTAGCACCATTCATTCCTTAGGATCCAAACAGGGATGAATTTAGAAGCCAACAAACACTTCCATGTTTTCCCTATGTAAAGACTGTTACACGAGTAATTACACCAGTAAGTGTGGGTGGCACAAAATAAAACTTTTGTTTGGAGCCATAGGAATGAATGGGCTTGGCTAAATCCTAACACATTCACAAAGCGCTGTACAATTAAAAGTGCACATATTGAAAAAAGATAAGTATGTAGTAAGTCAGTTTTTCACAACATTGGCTTTACTTTGATAATAGGTGTGCCTGATAATTTGCATGCTGTAGTCGTGCATCTCGTTATTGAATTCGGTTCCCTGGTTATAAGTAAATCGCCATGGTTCTTTTCAGATGGAGCAGCATTTACACAAAGCTTTTTACTAGTTCCTGCAGGTCCAATCTTACCATATCCCGTAGGAGCACCCAATCCGCCAATTGAGTGATTTCTGCATCTGGAGAGATTTGCATGAGAGATGGTTTTCTGTTTGGAAAAACTTGAAACAATATCATTCAGTTTGGTTAATTATGTTCTGTGATCAAGAATTTTATTTGTTCAGGGTGCACTGGGTTGAACGGACCAGGAAATGAACGACCCGTCAGAAGTTCAAATGGTTTAAATGAGGTCATGCGGTTAAGATTCATACGTTTAACTTTTCCCTGTCATTTAGGATGGTATACGGTCCCGAAACGGAAACGCAATCCCAGTGCACTCTCAACCTTTTGTAAATCCGCATTCTTAAAATGTGTACCGTTGTCGGAGTGATTTATTCGCAGAAAACCGTAACGCGGAATTTATTGGTTAATCAAACACTTAATCACCGAAATCGAATCTTCCTTCCCCGTGGGCCACTCCTTTGGCCAACCTGAAAACACATTCATGAAAACTAAAAGATAATGTTTACCTTCCACTCTCTCCCCCATGTCTGTGTAATCGATAACCACTTCCTCACCAGGTCCCCATGGCGGGAAGACACCTGCGGCACATTTCACTCCAGCACGTGCATTGTGTATGGAGCATACCTTGCAGTTAGCGATAAATTCTTTAACTGTAGCAGCCAGGAATGGGTGCCACCACTGGTTAAGATTGGAAATGGTTTGTTTGATTCCAACATGTGAGGGGGTGTGTGCTTGAGTGACAAGGGGTTTTACCATACTAGGTGGAATTACTGGTTTACCGTCCGGTCCTACCCAGCCGTTGTTCAAACGTACCGCCCCCTTTTGAAGCCACATAGACTTTTCCTCAGGTGATGCTTTGTGTTGCTCTACTGCTATGTCTGGGTCAGGTAAAATGTTATTAGTACCTTCCTGTTCTGCATCTTGTAACACCATTTGTGTGACGTACCCTGCACCTTGCTTTGCCGCCATGTTGGCTATCCGGTTACCCTGTGCCGCATCTGAGTTACTGTTATCATGACCTTTACATTTTATGATTGCCACCTGCTTGGGTTTCAAAATAGCTGCTGCTAATGCTATGATGTCTTCCTGATGTTTAATAGGTTTGTTGTTAGCTGCCATAAAACCACATCTTTTCCACTTAGGCAATTCTGTTACAACTGCACCCACTGCATAGGCAGAGTCACTAAAAAGGTTGAATATTTTTCCTTCTCCCCACTCTAGCGCCTTCGTCATTGCCACAATTTCTGCTCTCTGAGCTGACTGATGTCCCTGTAAAGGTTCTGCTATCAATATTTCAATCTCTTCCTCTTCCAGTGCTGCAATACCTATTCCTGACCTCAGTGTTCCACTCGAATCTCTGAAACAACATCCATCTGAAAACACCATAACTCCCTCTGGAATGATTTGTGTCAACAAATCTGGTCTAATTTTCTCTTCCCTTTCCACGGTCATACAACAGTCATGGGGTTCTCCTTCTGTCCAATATGAGGCCATGTTTATGCCCTCATGTGTGAAAACCAGATTTGGTTGTGCGAGACAGTTTTCCAACCGTCTCTGTCTCAGAGTGGAAAGTGTAAATGATGCTGAATTAACATAAGCTACCACTGAATGTGCAGTGAGAACTGTTTAACAATGTCCCTGTACTATGTGCCCAACTTTGTCCACAATGTTTGCCAGTCCTGCTGCATATCTGGTACATGGGTGTTCTCTTACCTCAATGTTATCCAGTGAGATGCTGATGTACATAAGAACTATCCGATTACCCTGATCTTTCTGGAACAACACTCCCTTTACTGTAGTCTTACCCTGTGAAACATCTAGGAAAAATTGCTTGTCATAATCTGGTTTTGCCAAATCTGCTGCCATGGATAAACTGCTCTTCACATCTATGAACGCTTTTTCTGTCTCTGTGTCCCATGCTAACTTTGCTCTTAGTTCCCTTGGCCCTGCCTTCCTAACCATTTCCCTTAGTGGGCGTGTCAACTCTGCATATGCTGGAATATAATTCCTGCTAAAACCTGCCAAGCCAAGAAATGATAACATATCTTTTACTGTAATTGGTTTGGCATGTTGCAAAATTGAGGTTCGATGTTGGCTGGACAATCCTGATCCCTGTGCTGACAATACTCTTCCTAGAAAAGTAACTTCCCTTCTACATACCTGTAATTTGCTCTTGTTCACTTTGAAGCCTTGTTCATACAGTCGTTTGAGCACTTCATGTGTGGCCTGGATACAGTGCTCTGCTGTTTCTGCGGCCAGTAACAAATCATCTACATACTGAATGAGAGTCGTGCCCTCCGGCAAGTTCACTCCCTGTAACATATCTTTCAGTGCCTGGTTAAATATCCCAGGGGATAAAATGAATCCCTGCGGAATGCGGGAATATCTTATTTGTCGCCCCCTGTAGGTGAAGGAGAAAATATCTCTTAAGTGCTCTGCAAGGGGTAAACAGAAGAAAGCATTAGCGAGATCGATGCAAGTATACCATGATTGATGTTGAGTGATTTCATTCAGAGAAGTGTATGGGTTTGGAACAGGTAAAGTTGGAGTTTTAATGATTTGATTGATTGTTCTCAAATCATGTGCCATTCTGAATTTTCCTGTGTTTTGTTTTTCCACAGGCAGAATGGGTGTGTTCCAATTGGAATCAGCATACTCTAAAACCCCTGCGGTTAACAAACCTTCAATGGTATCTTTGATACCTTCCTCTGCCTTTGGTTTGTGTTTATACTGAGGCCTCCAAATTGGATCATCACATGTCAGCTCGAACGAAATTTCTGGGTAATTTTTACAAAACCCTACATCTGTGGGACTCTGAGTCCATAACTGGTCGGGCAAACTTTTCAACATTGTTTCAGCATCTTCATGATCACTTTTCTCCCTACCATGCCATCTTGTGAGCCATTCGTGTTCCAACACTACAGTGTCTTTTGTTTCCTGTGTGATCAAATAATACCCTGAGCTAGATGAATATTTTACACCAGGAAGTTGGGTTTCCCTCCAATCTGTTAAGTGTATTCCCTTCTTTACCATTGGTCCTAGATCTTTAGCTTGGTGTTGGGGGTGTACTAACAATGATATATGGGGTGATGCCTCTTCCCTCATTTTATACCATTGTTCCTGTTCGGGGGTAAGTTCTACAATACCTGCCACTCCCTCTTTGCCTATCAGTATTCCTGCCCCAAAAATTTCCCACTGTTCTCCTGCAATGTTATCAAATTGTTCTTGGTACCAGTACTCTTGTGTTCTATCATAAAACAGAGTGACATGCAGTGGATCTATTAGCTGGGTGTATGGCGCTAATGACAATATCCAAGGTTCCCATTGAGAGTACAGATCGTTCAGGGTGTCCCCTGTGTCCCCCAGAAGCACCCTCCCCCAGTAAATGTCAGCTCCCTGTGGAGAGGTGTTTGCAGAAAGTAACCATTGTCCATGCGTTCTCATTGTGGTCATGATGGAACAGTTCATGGTGATACCATTTTTCATAGTTACTATAATCCCCTCCGGGCTGCATAGGATTTCAGCTCCAAGTTTCACTAGCAAGTCTCTTCCCAACAAATTTGTCGGTGAGGAATATGACAGCAGAAAAGAGTGAGTCAGTGATTGTTTTTTCATGCACTGCACTGTGAGTTCTTTGGAGAATGGCAGTCTAGTTATAGCCCCGGAAAACCCCCTTACTTCAGTGGTTTCGTCTGAAATAAGATTTTTTGGAAGTTCAAAGTTCAGTGTGGAGTATGTTGCCCCAGTATCCACCAGGAATTCAACAGGACGTGTGTTTACCTCCAAAGTCAGCAAGGGTTCCGCCCTGACCCTGCTGAGGTCGTTCCGTGGGCTGTCTCAGTACCACTCCCTTTCCCCTCCAGTGGACAAAGGGTACTGCGAGTGTGGTCGTGGTGCTTTTTCAACGTTAGGGGCCATGTGTGGGTTATGGCCTCTGCCCCGATATGATCTCTGTTGGGCTCCGTTTTCAGGTTGCCGACAATCACGAGCAAAGTGTCCCGGACGACCACAACGGAAACACCCTTCCTGATACTGCACTCTTCCCCTCCCCCTATTGTAATCCCCACCCCTACCTCTATTGGAGTAATACATTGGTCTTTGGGTGGTTCTCTCCCATTTAACATTTGATGGGTCAACTTCCTGTTCTTTGTTATATCTTGGAGGGGCTTTCATCTCCTGAACTACCATTTGTATATCCTTCTTTTTCCCTTTTTCTTCATTTAATTTAGATCTTGCTTCCTGCAACTGTAATTTTAGCAACTGTTTTTTCAATTCCTCTACTTCCCCTACCTTTTCTTTTTCGTTCGCCCTAGACATGTGATGAAGGAAATGCCGTTCCCAAACCTCACATAAAGCACCTGGTAAGTCGGGGTTGGCTTTTATTTCATCCTGTACAGATTTAGGAGTCCCTTCCAATACAGCAGCTCTGAACATTTGTTCCTGTATTTTCTCTGCATGTGGATGAGCCCCAGTGTGCTCTTCCCATTCTCCTTTGCATCGACTCAGATATGCTGCTGCTGTTTCTTCCCCTTTTGGAGAAAATTTTATATTGTAAAGGGTGCCTGCTGGTGCTGGGTACAGCTTTCGCAGTGCCTTTCCCCAATCTGATGCAACTCGACAGTATGGATAGTCATCATATAATCCTACCGTTCCTGCCTCTCGCTCAATTTCCGTAATCTGTCCTACGGTCAGTACCTGTCCCAATAATGCTCTAAGGTCTCCGATCGCCAACGTATGCCCTTGTGTCAAAGTTATTACCTTCCCTATCCATTTACCCCCACCACTCGTGATATGAGGTAGCTTTGCAAGGATAGCTCCCATGTCTGTGAATGACCATGGTATGTATTCTACCTTTCCACTTGTCTCCACTAGGGGCAGATATTAGGTACCCTACGAATGAGATGTAGTTCCCTACATTCCTGTTCATCTTCTTCCTGTTCTTACTTTGGTGTCTGTATACTGTAGTTATATCTGCTCTCCTCTTTCATCCTCTTACCCACCTTCATTTCTCCTCTGATTTCAACTGGATATGTTCCCTGTTCTTCAACCTCTATCTGACTCCCAGTCTCGTCCACTGTTATGAATCTGCTACTCAATGTTTCTCCTGGGGTGCTTTGTGCTCCGGGTTGAAATGTCCTTTCCTGTACTACGCTATTCCATTGTTCCCTCAGTTCTTTCTCTAGAGCTGCCATCTTCTGTTCTGCCTGTGCCGCTTGCTCTCTATGTGTTCTCATCAATTCAGCTGTTTCTCTTGCTATTTCTCTCTCCTCTGTCTCGTTTTCTGTTATTAAATTTAATTTCCCTGATTTTATTTTCCAGCGATTTCCCTCCCGCTGCTCCATGTCCAACACACCCTTTTGTACTTCAAATACTGGCAACTGTGTATGGGGCGGGGCATATGGAGGTAGAGCAGTGGGTGGCAGTGCTGGATATATGGATGCTATTTCCCTCTCCTCCTGAATTTTGTTTGCTTCCTTCTCTTTAAGGTCACTCTTTTTTATTTCCACTTTCTTTTCTGTCTCTTGTCTCTCTCTATCCAACTGTACCAAAGCCACACAACTAACTGCCATACTATGCCACAAATGAAACTCTTCACGTAGTCTCTTCACTTCCTTGTCATGCTTCTTTCTAGCTAGAAACCCCACTTCCTTTTTGTCCTCTCTCTGAAACTTCCTGTGCGCTTCACTTTCTTGAACAATTACTTGCTCTTTCAAACTTGTCTTCGTCTTATCTTCGTAACCCTTAAGTTGTTTCCATTCTTCATACATTTCTTGCAATTTCTGAGTCTTTTTGAGCCTTTCTCTTTCTTCTAACCCACTCAAAAGCTGTTCTACGGCTGCCTCTCATTGCTCTTTAAGAGTCTTCATGTTATCTTCCACTAAAATATGTCTTACCCTGAATATCTCGTTTATTCTTCCTCTCAATGTTATTTGCTGTCAGTCCTTCTGTAAATACACAAAAATTCTCACAAAATTATTTTCTGTGTTTTCTTAGTCAAACGAACAACAATCACCTCTTCTTATTAAAATTAAAGTTCACTTTAATACTATTGCCAGACAATAAAACTCAGTATTGTTACTTCTTCTTGAAATGAAAATGTAATAGTATTCAACTCTTGCTTGATGAAGGTTAAAAAGGATTCAAGATGTTGTCAAAACTTAAATCAAATTCAATCTGGCAATATGTAACTTCTGTCAGAATTCAAACTACATTCATTCTATAAAACTTGTCAAATTAGAAATTTAAAATCTCAAAAATGAAATGATATTTAGGACGTATTAAAAAACAACATCTATCAAAGTTAAAAAATGTAACAATATGTCATACTGGTTAAAGTTAAAAAATAAAATTTATCAAAATTAAAATGTAAGAATATGCAATGCTGGTTAAAGTAAAAAACAAAATTTATCAAAAATAAAAATTCAATATTGTGTAATACTTAGATCCACAAACGAGTTGATAGGAGTGCTACTTGGGTGTAGAGAAAAGTGTGTTCCTCTGGTGCTCTTCAGCTTGGAGATCCAAAATTAACAGTTCAACAATAGTTCTGAGGCACTCACAAGGAATAAATGTTAAAAAGCCTTTATTGTAAACTTGGCTTTATATTTAAAACCATGCCAACATGTTTCGGCCTATATGGCCTTCTTCAGGGCAAACTCAAAATGGCAGTCTGTAGACTGCATGCTCTATAGGTGTGTTCGACTTCATGCGGCGCTGCGCAGACCGATCGGCGGCTGACTTGAAGCAGTGCATTCCGGTTAGTACTTTTGTCCGACTTCAGCTGGCGCTGCAGGCACGTGACTGTGTGTTACGTGTCTTAACGTTCCATTTTAGAATGTACAAGTTGTGTGGAGTGCTTTCTTCTTGTTCCCCCCCTCTCTCTCTTTTACTCTCTCTCTCTCTCGAGCTCCGTGCTTGTTTGTGTGAAAGCAGGTGCAGCTGATTTCGTTTGGGCGGAGCTAACAGCTTGCTATACAGTATAAGCTTTGCGGGAAGCCTGGCTGGCGAGTTCTCTCTCCTGCTTCCTTGGGTGTAGCATGCGTGTGAGCGTGCATTGCAGACTTTGTGTGTAGCCGGAGTGCCGGCTTAGTATTAGTATCTCCTTGTGTGGAGTTTAAACTGTTAGCGGTATAGGCCGGTATATGTCATTTATGTAAACTTTTGTTATTCTTTTGGTGGACCAAGTATGAGAAGTGGGAGGCCTTTTTGTTTATAACTTTTTCTCTTGTTTTAAGGTTTAGAAGGGAGGTAAGACGCTTGTGTTTTATTTTTGGTTATTTCGTAGGTAAGCCCTTTTAAAATTAGACAGAATCTTCCCCTTTTTGTTTATTGTGTTGGCCGACTAGCCCACTTACTCTGAGCCACTCTTCTTTCACATTAAAAGAAATATCCTACCCATAAAAGAGAAGAAATAAACTTCCTCTATTTAATTTAAAAACGTTGTGGTGTGTTTGTGGGAGCAGGAGACGGGACTCCGGGCGGCACACGTTATCGGGTGCCGTCCTATGTGTTATGTCCTAATGTTGTTGGCACAGTTCATAACATAATGGGGGCTCGTCAAACTTCATAACGACGTTGTGTAATCAGAACAAGTCTGGTGAGTAACTTTAAATTTGTCCTCTCATCTAATTTTGTATAATTTCAATTTTGGATAAATGACAAGTATGGAGGCTGATATTAAAGCTTTCATTGAATCTCCAACTGTGCAGCAATTGAATCGCTTTCGAAAAAAAGAATTACTGCAGATAGCTAAACACTTTAAATTATCACTTTCACCCACGGCAGTAAAAGCAGACATTAAAGCAGGTGTTTTGGCAGAATTGGTTTCCCTCGGTCTTTTAACAGAAGGTGCTGAGGGTACCCCTGTGCCCGAAATTGATCCTAATATAGCACTAAAATTAAAAGAACTAGAATTGAAAATAAAATGCCAAGAATACGATACAGGTATGTTACGTTTACGTGAGTTGGAGTTAATTCGTTTAACTAAAGAAGAGGAACGAACGCGCCCTGTCGGTGCTGAGCCATCTGACAAGTCAAACCAATTTGATCCCACCCGATATATGAAACTTGTTCCTCACTTTCGTGAATCAGAGGTAGATGCATATTTCACTGCTTTTGAAAGGGTGGCGGGGAAATTGTGCTGGCCGAAAGATATGTGGGCAGTAATGTTACAGAGTAGCTTCGTCGGCAAAGCACAAGAGGTTTGTTCTGCGTTGCCCATCGAAGACTCTCTTGATTATGATATAGTGAAGGCCACAGTTCTAAAGGCGTATGAACTTGTGCCAGAGGCATATAGACAAAAGTTTAGGAACCATACAAAAACATCCAAACAAACTTTTGTGGAGTTTGCGCATGAAAAAAAAGCTATGCTAGAAAAGTGGTGTCATGCGTCAGAAGTTACATCATTCGAGCGCCTTCAAGAATTAATATTATTGGAAGATTTCAAGAACTGCCTTCCTGAAAATTTAGTCTTACACTTAAATGAACAAAAGGTTACAACTTTATCGGAGGCAGCAGTATTTGCTGATGAGTATGTGTTAACTCACCGTACCGTTTTTTATACGGCACGTCAGAGTCAAAACTCGAAAGGCTATACAGAAAGAAACGCAAGTGTGCGCGTCTCGAAACCTGATGCTCGCATAAGCACGTCCGGGGAAAATGCGTTAAACCGTACAGAGTCTAAACGCGTGTGTTTCTACTGTCTAGCTCCCGGTCATCTTATTGCAGACTGCAAGGCATGGAAACAAAAGAATGCAGCTTCTAGAGCAAAAAGCGTGGCACATGTGGTAACGGAACCACTGTCTGAAACGATAGATAATAAAGTATCTCCGGGTACTGACGTGTTTAAGCCTTTTCTTATGAGTGGTTCTGTATATATTTCTCCGGGTGATATGCCAAAAACTGTGTCTATTCTGCGCGACACCGGCGCTGCCCACTCGCTTATTTGTAAAGACACACTGCCTTTGTCAATGGAGACGTATACAGGCACTGATATTTTACTACGTGGAGTTGAGATGGGATGCATTAAAGTTCCCGTTCACTCCGTGTTCTTGAAGTCGGAGTTAGTCTCAGGGCAAGTAGATGTAGGAGTGTGTGCTAAACTCCCGGTTGAGGATGTAAATTTTATTCTTGGAAACGATTTGGCAGGGGGTAATGTGTTTCCTTTCCCTCTGGTGTCCGAGTGCCCTATACAAGAGTCGGCTCTGCCATCTAGCTCCTTGTCGTTTCCAGCGTGCGCTGTTACGCGTTCTCAATCACAAAAAAATGCAGACATAATTGATCTCTCTGATTCTTTCTTGTTGCGCTCTGACCCTACAGAGCTGTCTCTGTCGGTGGATGACAGTGTGTTAAAGACAAACTCTTATGTGCCTGTTAAAGACAATCTAACGGTTGGCATCGGACGAAAGCAGCTCAGTATCGCCCAGAAATCTGACCCAACCTTGTCTCGCTGTATTGATACCGCTGTGAAAATGAAAGATGACCTTGCTCGTGTAAAAATTGGCTATTTTTGGGATGAAGATGTTTTGATGCGCAAGTGGCTCCCGGTATCGGCGGAGGAAACGAATGTTGACCCTATCTATCAAATTGTGTTGCCCGTATCTTATCGTGCAGTAGTGCTCGAGCTGGCTCATGATCACGCAATGGCAGGGCATTTTGGTATCAATAAAACCTTTCAGCGTGTGTCAAGGTATTTTTATTGGCCGGGCATAAGAGCTAGTGTGGCGAAATACTGTCGGTCCTGTCATGCATGTCAGGTCGCTGGGAAGCCTAACCAAGTCGTGCAACCGGTACCTTTGCATCCAATTCCTGTGGTGGGGGAGCCTTTCGAACGTTTAATTTTAGATTGCGTAGGCCCGCTTCCAAAGTCAAAAAGTGGATACCAATACATCCTTACGCTGATGTGCGCGACTACTCGGTTTCCCGAAGCTGTACCGCTGCGTAATTTAAAAGCAAAAACCATAATCAAAGAACTCATCAAATTCTGTTCTCTCTTCGGTCTGCCTCGTATTATCCAAACAGACAGAGGAACAAATTTTACGTCCAAGTTGTTTAAGCAGGTATTGGCTGGAATTTCAGTAACACACAAAATGGCTAGCGCTTATCACCCGCAGTCCCAAGGTGCGTTAGAACGTTTCCACCAAACGCTTAAAACGTTGTTGCGTATTTACTGCACAGAAGAAGGAAAAGACTGGGCTGACACTTTGCCTTTACTACTATTTGCGGTGCGAGAAAGCGTGCAGGATTCCCTTGGGTTTAGCCCAGCTCAGTTAATATTTGGACATTCAGTCCGTGGCCCTCTTAAACTTTTCAGTGATCAGTTGCTTGTGAGTGAACCTGCAGTTGTACCAGTGTCCGAGTATGTCGAGACGCTTCGCAAGCGTTTGAGACGCGTTTGTGAACTTGCGCAATTGAATCTTGAAAGCTCACAGGCAGTGATGAAAAAGTGTTATGACCGCAAGAGCGTTGTGCGCTCCTTTGAACCAGGGCAGTCTGTTCTAGCCCTGTTAACAGTACCGGGTTCGTCTCTCCAGTCTCGATTTACTGGACCCTACGTTGTTGAGAGGAAAGTCAACGACACAAACTATATATTGAGGACACCCGATCGCAAAACGAAAACGCGTCTTTGTCATGTCAACATGTTAAAGCCTTATCATGCGAGAGATCAAAGGGAAACGCCAGTGAAGCCCGTTGTGACGATCTCGCCTGTAACGCGCGTGGAAGGCGATGATGACGCGGGACTAGAAGTCCCTGTATTGGGAAATAATTTGCAAAATTCTCACATTCTCAAGAATTTAGACACCTTCCTGTGTCATTTAACAGACTGTCAAAAGAGAAGTATTGTGAAACTGATTGACGGTTTTCCTGGCATTTTCACAGATGTTCCATCTCGTACCAATGTTTTGTTTCACGACATAGACGTAGGTGACGCTGCTCCAATTAAACAACATCCTTACAGGCTTAATCCACATAAACGTGATATAATGAAAACCGAGGTAGAATACATGTTGCACAACGGTTTAGCAGAACCGAGTCAAAGCGCCTGGAGCTCTCCCTGCCTTTTGGTACCGAAGTCTAATTCAACTTTCCGATTTTGTACAGACTATCGGAAGGTAAACGCCGTGACAAAAGCAGACTGTTACCCGTTGCCAAGGATCGACGACTGTATTGATAGGGTCGGTCCTGCCAAGTTCGTTACAAAACTTGATTTATTAAAGGGGTACTGGCAAGTACCCCTTACTGCCCGCGCTGCTGAAATTTCAGCATTCGTCACCCCTGACTACTTTTGTCAATATTCCGTGATGGCATTCGGGATGCGGAATGCGCCTTCGACGTTTCAGCGTCTAATGCAATTGGTATTACGAGGGATACAAAATTGTGAGGCGTATCTAGATGACATCGTTGTATATTCTTCCACATGGGAAGAACATGTTGAAACATTGTCTGAAGTTTTTTCTCGTTTGGCTGCTGCGTCATTGACGGTAAACCTAACAAAATGTGAATTTGCTAAGGCATTTGTCACCTACCTTGGCAAGCGTGTGGGTCAGGGTCAAGTTTGCCCAGTAGATGCTAAGGTGTTAGCTATATCTGAATTCCCTGTGCCCACAAATAAACGCGGACTACGTCGCTTCATCGGCATGACCGGCTATTATAGGGGATTTTGTCGGAACTTTGCCAGCCTGATTGCACCGCTAACCGATCTCCTCCGACCGGCCCAGACTTTTAACTGGTCTCCTGCGTGTCAACGCGCCTTTGCAGGAGCAAAAGATCTTTTGTGTAACGCTCCAGTCCTGACCGCCCCTTGTTTCGACCAGCCTTTCCAATTGGAAGTTGACGCTAGTGCTGTTGGCGCGGGTGCTGTCCTTCTACAAGCTTCGGAGATGGACATTAAAAAGCCGGTGTGTTATTTTTCAAAGAAGTTCAGTCGCAGTCAGTGCAACTATAGCACTATTGAAAAAGAGGCTCTAGCCTTATTGATGGCATTAAAACATTTCGAGGTTTACCTGGGTGGTTCTATGTTTCCAATCAAAGTTTATACAGACCATAATCCCCTGGTTTTCCTTAACCGGATGTACAATACAAATCAACGGTTAATGCGTTGGTCACTCGCTTTGCAAGAGTTTAATATTGAAATTGTTCATAAACGCGGCACAGACAATGTAGTCGCGGATGCGCTGTCCAGAGCTCATAGTGCTGAAATTACTGATTGAAAGTTCTAAAGATTAAAGTCTTAATCTTTTTGGGGGAGGGGAAGAGTGTTACGTGTCTTAACGTTCCATTTTAGAATGTACAAGTTGTGTGGAGTGCTTTCTTCTTGTTCCCCCCCTCTCTCTCTTTTACTCTCTCTCTCTCTCGAGCTCCGTGCTTGTTTGTGTGAAAGCAGGTGCAGCTGATTTCGTTTGGGCGGAGCTAACAGCTTGCTATATAAGCTTTGCGGGAAGCCTGGCTGGCGAGTTCTCTCTCCTGCTTCCTTGGGTGTAGCATGCGTGTGAGCGTGCATTGCAGACTTTGTGTGTAGCCGGAGTGCCGGCTTAGTATTAGTATCTCCTTGTGTGGAGTTTAAACTGTTAGCGGTATAGGCCGGTATATGTCATTTATGTAAACTTTTGTTATTCTTTTGGTGGACCAAGTATGAGAAGTGGGAGGCCTTTTTGTTTATAACTTTTTCTCTTGTTTTAAGGTTTAGAAGGGAGGTAAGACGCTTGTGTTTTATTTTTGGTTATTTCGTAGGTAAGCCCTTTTAAAATTAGACAGAATCTTCCCCTTTTTGTTTATTGTGTTGGCCGACTAGCCCACTTACTCTGAGCCACTCTTCTTTCACATTAAAAGAAATATCCTACCCATAAAAGAGAAGAAATAAACTTCCTCTATTTAATTTAAAAACGTTGTGGTGTGTTTGTGGGAGCAGGAGACGGGACTCCGGGCGGCACACGTTATCGGGTGCCGTCCTATGTGTTATGTCCTAATGTTGTTGGCACAGTTCATAACACTGTGTCATATGGTTTTTAAGTACCGCGAGAGCGTTTCGAGAGTAGCCGGCTAGCTCAGCCGGTGCAGCTTCTCCAGAGCGGCTGCCCGGAGTTGTAATGACGTAACAGCTTGACGTGATTGGTCGCCTCACTGATGACAACGATCACGTGCGTTTCAAGTTTAATCCAGCCTAGTTCCACTAATAAACATTATAAATTCATGTTTTAAAACAGGAAAAAAACACTTTAATATGCTTAAATATGTTATATTCTGTCGTGTAATAAAATAAAAATGAAAATAACAAACTCTATTGGTATTTTAATAATATAGGCTTGTTTCCCGTTATTTTCGGGTATACAGTATAAGCAGCAATTAAAATATTCGATATAAAATGTTTCTGGTTGCAACTATTTATTAAAAGGTTTGTTTTTATCAAATTCAGCATCTAACTAACTTCATTTGCGTTTAAAAGCAAGGAAACACGGCGCACACGTCACTACGGCAAGCAGCAGGTGTCCGGCTTGACGGCTCCGTCTTCAGTTCCTCCCTCGACTGCAAGCGGCAAACCTCGCCGGGTGATCTCGAACACACCTTATCGGCGAGGTTTGCCGCTTGCAGTCGAGGGAGGAACTGAAGACGGAGCTGTGAAGCCGGACACCTGCTGCTTGCCGTAGTGACGTGTGCGCCGTGTTTCCTTGTTATTAATCGCGAATGAAGTGAATTAGATGCTGAATTTGATAAAAACAAACCTTTTAATAAAAAGTTGCAACCAGAAACATTTTATATCGAATATTTTAATTGCTGCTTATACTGTATACCCGAAAATAACGGGAAACAAGCCTATATTATTAAAATACCAATAGAGTTTGTTATTTTCCTTTTTATTTTATTACACGACAGAATATAACATATTTAAGCATATTAAAGTGTTTTTTCCTGTTTTAAAACATGAATTTATAATGTTTATTAGTGGAACTAAAGGTTGGATTAAACTTGAAACACACGTGATCGTTGTCATCAGTGAGGCGACCAATCACGTCAAGCTGTTACGTCATTACAACTCCGGGCAGCCGCTCTGGAGAAGCTGCACCGGCTGAGCTAGCCGGCTACTCTCGAAACGCTCTCGCGGTACTTAAAAACCATATGACACAGTCACGTGCATGCAGCGCCAGCTGAAGTCGGACAAACTTACTAACCGGAATGCACTGCTTCAAGTCAGCCGCCGATCGGTCTGCGCAGCGCCGCATGAAGTCGAACACACCTTATATCTTCATATGGTCACATGCCCTAAAACACATGATCTATACAGGTATCACATGACACACAAAAAAACCCCACCAAGCTACATTGTCAATATTATAAAGTAATCATTTTAAATACCACTAACAATACATATAAATATACAGCAACTGGTTACTTTATACAGCAATTTCAGAAACAGATTATATAAAAAAAAAAAGAAGAAAAGGATGTAATTACATTTCATGATCCAATAAATAAGTAAGCCTCAGATGCTACATGATTTTACAAGTTCCATATTCTTCACTTTTCACATCAGTATATAATTTAAAAACATCTACATTGACAGATAAATATACCCAAATAATGACATAGGCATGTAGTCAGTTACAAAAAAGGGGAAAAATCCAATTCCAAGTTAAGACCAGGGTATTGATTAGCTTTTAATGTATAAATCCAAAAGGATTCCCTTTGCAATAGTTTTTTTAATCTGTGAAAAGCTATATGCCTCCTGTACAGAATAAAACTTGGTTAAACACAAAAAGGGGTAACTATAAATGTGGAAACTGTAATCATTGTAATAATATGGTCAAGACCAGCAAGTTTACAGATGTGACATCAAATCGTGAATACAGTATACACTCATTTATTAATTGCAGTACCTCATTTGTTGTCTATAGACTTGAATGTCCTTGTGGCCGTTTCTATATTGGAAGAACCAAGCGTAAACTTAAAGAAAGATTAGCAGAGCACAAATATGCTATAAGAACAGATAATCATCAATACCCTATGGCTCTACATTACAAAGAGGCAAGCCATGGAAGTAGTGATACTTTAAAAATCATTGGCATAGAACATGTTAAAACATCATTAAGGGGGGGGGACAGATTAAAAAAACTATTGCAAAGGGAATCCTTTTGGATTTATACATTAAAAGCTAATCAATACCCTGGTCTTAACTTGGAATTGGATTTTTCCCCTTTTTTGTAACTGACTACATGCCTATGTCATTATTTGGGAATATTTATCTGTCAATGTAGATGTTTTTAAATTATATACTGATGTGAAAAGTGAAGAATATGGAACTTGTAAAATCATGTAGCATCTGAGGCTTACTTATTTATTGGATCATGAAATGTAATTACATCCTTTTCTTCTTTTTTTTGATATAATCTGTTTCTGAAATTGCTGTATAAAGTAACCAGTTGCTGTATATTTATATGTATTGTTAGTGGTATTTAAAATTATTACTTTATAATATTGACAATGTAGCTTGGTGGGAGGTTTTTTGTGTGTCATGTGATACCTGTATAGATCATGTGTTTTAGGTCATGTGACCATATGAAGATATAGAGCATGCAGTCTACAGACTGCCATTTTGAGTTTGCCCTGAAGAAGGCCATATAGGCCGAAACATGTTGGCATGGTTTTAAATATAAAGCCAAGTTTACAATAAAGGCTTTTTAACATTTATTCCTTGTGAGTGCCTCAGAACTATTGTTGAACTGTTAATTTTGGATCTCCAAGCTGAAGAGCACCAGAGGAACACACTTTTCTCTACACCCAAGTAGCACTCCTATCCAGGGGCGAAAATCTCATCTAAATGTTGGGGGGGACAATAAACATAAAATTTTTCAAGAACAATTTTTGAAGGGGACACCAATAATACAGGCAAAATTGTACTTGCAAGGAAATGGGTACAGATAGAAAACGTTTCTCTTTCTCTATGAACGGACGCAAATTTAATTTTAATACATATGAATGCAGAGGTGAAAAGAGTAATACAATTTTCTACTTAAGTAATAGTAAAGTTACTTTAATAATATGTTACTTAAGTAAAAGTAAAGTTACTTTAATAATATTTTACTTAAGTAAAAGTAAAGTTACTGGTCTAAAAATCTACTCAAGTAAAAGGTCATTTTAATTTTAAGAGTTACTTTTTTACAGCGGGGAGAGGTTTCTAGTATAGTTCACAAAGGAAGGATATATACATCTCAAACTATGTTTTTAATTGTAAACATCTCTACAATTAAAGTGCAATAACAAATGTTAATAAAATAAAAAGCTTTTTATAACTAAGAAACATTTATGGAATTATTTAATGATTTTTACAGGTGAGTTATGCACTTTTGAAGCAAAAATAATATGAGGTCAGCAGCTAGTAAATACAATCATTATATGAAGGTTGTAATTGATGTATTGCTGGTAACATACATTGTTATTAAACTATATACATAAATGAACATATAATGAGATGAGTGCCATGGCTATACACTATACATCCTTTACACGTTTATTAGCTCCCAGACCTGTGTACCTGATGTCTTTCAATCTATCTCTCTCGCGCTCTCTCTCTCTCTGCAATGTCTAATGATCTGCGCATTCTCGAGGACGTTCTCAAGTTGTTTGACTTGACGCGAAGCTGCTAGACCTCGGAAGATAATGCGCATGTATTAAAAATGCATCGTGCAAATTAGCGGTTAAACACGGTCGGCAATTCTCAAACTCCGTACTCAAGAGCATGAACCCTACCTGAATGAAACAATCGCTTTGCGTCAATGGCCAGGGGTTTCTTTCGTAAGAATTGAATTGAGGGTCTGCATTAGCCTGCGCCTGTCTCGTCCCTCTCCATGGTTCTTTTTGCGAGTTCCCCCGCCCATCAATCAATCATCCGACCGTGGCGCGTCTTTATCACCTTACTTTTTTATTTATTTTTACTCAGTAACGGATATGATTTAACATGTAGCGAAGTAACCAACAATACTTTAAACATACTTAAGTAAAAGTAAAGTACAGATTTTAAAAACTACTCAAAGTAAAAGTACACAAAAAACTCAGTTACAGCAAGGTGAGTAAATGTAATTTGTTACTTTCAGCTCTGCCTCACCTCTGCATGAATGCATAAAAATGTTTTCTTGATCGTTTATCTGCTTCTGTTCTCAGAAAACGAAATATGTTCATGTTTATATGTCAAAATAGTCCAGTTTTAAAACATATGAGGATAAACTGATAAGTGATGGGAAACGTTGTATTGTATATAGCTTATTAACGCGTCGGCTCCGTACACTTCTCTACCACCGGAATGTGTGGTGGTGAGGTAAAAGGGGCGTGGGCAGTGGACCAAACCACTGTGAGGCAAGGGAGGGGGAATCCAAATATTTAAAACGTTTTTTTGTTGTTGCTCCGTTTGCATTTGTATTGTTTCACTTCTTACACAACTAGTTTAAGTATTATAAATCATTAAATTATTTTCAATACACATATTCTAATGATAATTTAGGGGGGACAACCCTCAGATAGGGGGGGTCCTGTCCCCCCCGACCCCCCCGGGATTTCCGCCCATGCTCCTATCAACTCGTTTGTGGATCTAAGTTTAAGGACTTTGAGGGATCGTCCTGAACAGGAGTAGCTCCGTTCTTTGAACGTCGGGATTTGTTTTTACTTTTCACTTTGAAAAATGGCAACTGGATCTTTTTCCTACTCCAAAGAAGAGGGTGAGAACATTATTGTTTCAGAGACACTGTTTGATCAGATAGATACAGAGTTCTCAGATGCCAAGAAAATATTTTTTGATCTAAAGAAACTTTCAGAAAAAGATTTGAAATTACAGATGCATATGACTACATTGTCCGATTACTGGATAGAGAAAATGATCCCAAGAGGATTGAGGATTAATAAATTTCCATCGTTTGGCTTTGGTGATATAGAGTTTAAGAACAAATGGGAAGCTATTTTGAATAAGTGTTCCTTAGACCTTATGTTACTGCTGATTGAAGAAGCTAAGAAGCAGAAATGTGTAACAGAAAGAGACATAACTTCTATTAAAAAAGAGATCTCTACTAAATATAAGGATCAGGAACTTCCATTTGAAAAGGAGATTAAAGATGGACTAGACAAATTACAGCGACAGATTAAACAAGAGAAACTAGCAAAATTCAAGAGAGACCAATCGGACTATAAAGGAGAGAAAGTTTACACTTGGAGACAAGGACGCCATCGAAATGTACAGATACAAAGGAATAGAACTGTATCATTTCAACTGCCAAGTAGTGATGATGATCACTCTGCAAGTGAAAGCCTTCCCCCTGGGGATTTTTTAGGTACCAGACCCAAAAAAGACAACAGAATACTAAGACGAAAAGGTGTAAGACCAGACGAGGACGAAGACGAGGCAGTCCATTCAAAAGGCAGGAGCATGAGAAAGAAAAACAGGAAGTAATCAATATCTCTGGTGTACCACTTTCAAACAGCCAGATTTCAGTTCTATCAAAAGGTCTTTCCTTTGCACCTACAAATCCAACTAAGGAATTTCAAACAAAAGTTGATTTATTTAAATTCTACCGCAATCTTCAGCTAAAAGTGTGGTATTACACCAACTATAGCGGAACAGCTGCTTACTCCCAAGAGACACACTTTAGGCCCAAGTCAACTTTTATGCCTTATATAAATAATTCGACCTTGAACACCTTCTCTACAAAAGTTACATATGAAGTGAACAAACTCTTCGCATCTGATAATAAAAAACCCCAACAGAATTACAATCTATCAAAGGATGAAAAAGAAGCATTAAAGTGTTTGTCAGCTAACAATGAGATCATCATCAAAAGTGCTGATAAAGGAGGAGCAGTGGTAGTGTGGGGCAGAGACCAGTATGTCACCGAGGCTATGCGTCAACTGGATAACCGTGAGTACTATCAGCCTTTACCATCTAATCCAATTGAACAAATTAAGAATGAACTAGACGAGATGCTTAAACATGCAATAAGTGAAGACTGGATTTCTAAAAAAGAGCACGATTTCCTACAATGTAAATGTCCAAGAATTGCTTCTTTTTACATGCTTCCGAAAATACACAAGAACTTGGAGAACCCACCAGGAAGGCCAATCATAAGTGGCAATGGTTCAGTCACTGAACCGGCATCCAAGTTTGTTGATTTTCAGATTAAGCAGTTCGTGATAGATTTGCCCTCCTTTATTCAAGACAGCACTTTTGTGTTAAATAAGATCAAAGAAATAAAAAACATTGGTACAGCTTTTCTAGTGACAATGGATGTTGAGTCATTATATACGAACATTGATCACAAAGAGGGGTTAAAGGCATTGTCACATTACTTGAAGAAGAGACCACCAGAACAGATGCCTCCAGCAGAGTTTATCTTAAAATTAACAGAATGGACATTAACTAACAATGTTTTCTTATTTCAAAATACATTTTTCAAGCAGATCAAAGGTACAGCAATGGGAGCTTGTTTTGCACCAAATTATTCAAATTTGTTTATGGGTCTCTGGGAAGAAACATTTGTCTATTCGACTCTAAATGAATATGTCAATAAGATTGTATGGTGGGGTAGGTATATTGATGACATTCTTCTTATATGGTCTGGGTCACAGCAAGAGTTGTTAAAGTTTCATGCATATCTTAACAGCACTAACCCTAATTTGAAGCTGAGTCTAGAGTTCTCACTAACAAATATCCATTTCTTAGATCTGGAGATATCAAAAGATGACCAAGGTGAATTGCATACTTCCATGTTTAGGAAACCTACTGATCGGAATACTATACTGAGGGCAGAAAGTTACCACCCACCGTGGTTAATAGAGAATATTCCTTTTTGTCAATTTCAAAGGATTAAACGTATATGTGATTCTGATGACTGTTTAAAGATTAGAATAAACAACTTGCGTCTAAAATATGTCATCAACCCCTATAAACGCGACATGTAATTTATACAAACTAACAGTTTATACAATGTACTAGTTGCGCATTAATAGTATATCTTGCAACTGTTTTTACTATTTGAGCTCATGTGCGTATATTTTTTAAAAGTTTTCCAGATAGATGAAATCACTATTGTGTGAGGTCTTCAAAAAGATTTATGTTTCTAAACATTTAGGCTTGTGAAGTGATTATAACTGTTTGTTAGAAACACTGGGTACAGCTTGCCGTTTTTTAAAATCAAGGGGCCATATAAAATTACGTTAAAGTTGGTTCTCTTTTGAATAGTTTCTCTGCAATATCATCGTTTAGAACACGCGCAACATATGTTTGATATAATTCTTGTTACGAACATAATATTCTTGATGGTTGCAACAAAGATTGTACTTGTACACCAACGCATACTCTTTGGAGCGTTTGAAGGTAAAATGCTTCATCATTCTTGTAAATGTTAGCACCCTGACATTTTCTGAAGCTTTCTATAAAAATTTAGACCGAAGTAAAACAGTTTGCACACTCTTATAGTGAAACATTTTGGTGATGATGTAGACAAAATAATAAATTGATGACATTAAGACAGAGAAGCCATAGGTTTTGAGTGTAAATGGTTGCTTTTATGAGACCAGAGGAAACACTCTGTGGGTAAGCCCTGTGCATGAAGATCTTAACAATCGTTACTTTGTAGATATTCTAGATAAATCAGAGAACGAGTTGAGACAGTAATCGCAATGTGTTGTGCACTTGAATCCTGAAAACATGAAATCTTACAATTTCTGTTTGCATAAATTAGTGTGATGAGTTAAACTAAAATAAACAAAAACAAAAAACTTTTGTCATGTATGGCTGATTAAAGATTGGAATAACCAGTTGTGCCAAAATACTTCAACAAACACCTGAAAGATGAAACAACATATCATCATCATATGACAAAACTATAAGTGATGATTGTACTAGTTAAACATTATTAGTTCCCTTTCAGTCGGTCACTACGACGTCACGTCGTGACCGACGAATTGGGAACTCGCTTAGAGAGACCAATCTGCTTCGTAATCTACTAAAACGCCAATGAACTTGGCATTGAGATATTTGCATAATGCTGGCGACGCCCCGACAGGTGCGTATATAAGCCACAGGTGCAAATATGGAAATTAGCTTTTTTCGCTTCGAAAGCCGGCATTATCTGCTACTGAGAAGCTACTCTCTGCTCTTCTGGGAACGGTTGCTGAAGTTGATTGACAAGCAGTACTGACACAGCGGACGCTCGCAGTATTCCACTGCTCTGCATATTTTTTGTTTTGAGTTTAGTGTGTGCGTTGCCTCTCCCTGTGCGCATCATCAGCTGAGCACCTAAAGAGTGATTTCCCTAAAGAGTGATACGTGAGAGCTCTGTGTCTTTTTAAAGACAGCCACTCTCTCGTATATTCGGAGATCAGCGTCCTTTTCAGGATAGCTTTTCCTCTGTGCGATCTTGGATGCGAGAAGTACAGGGATTCCAGTGACGGTCACGATCGCTGTCTTCGTGCTTGGGCATCGAGCACTCCGAGGCTGCGTTCGTGGAGAGCTTTTGTTCTCTCTGTGAGAGCATAACCCTCTTGGATTGCGGAGACGACTGTCGTTTCTACGGGAACGACGTCCGCGCCTTTGCAGTGCTGAACGCTGTCATGGTGCGGCTGTCAAGCGCTCGCAGGACGCTCTTCGCATCACTACGCTGAGTAGGACGGAGGATGCGTCCTTCACCTACCGGCCTTCTCATCCTCAGCCGGTTGAGGCTCCGGTGGAGACTGCAGAGTCGTGTTCTGCGATTTCTGCCGAATCCATTGGACCTCCTTCTGGTCCCATCACTTCTGCAGCATCAGAGGGGTGCCCAGCCCTGCACGCATTAACGTACTGCAGGTTCACCAAGCGAAGGCTTTAGAGATATACGAGGGAAGCCGCGACCTTCAGTCGTGCGATGTCCACCACAGTGTTCAAGATCGCCACCTTTGGCTATGTCTGGCTTATATGACGGAACAACTTCATGAATGCTCCTGTCTCACAGACCGGCCTCTTCGGCGAGCCCGGGGAGTCGTACAGCTCCGCTGCGCAGACTGAGGCGATCTCCTAGGTCGTGCCCCGGCGGATGAGAGCTGCCCTTGGTCCACCAACGCCGGCTCCTCAGTCTGCCTCTCGCCGTCGGCGTCCTGCGGCGGCCACCTCTGTTCTCCTCCTCGGACCCCATCTCGGCAGCGCAGGGGAACCGGTCGTCAGCAGCTCGCCCCGCCCGCTTAGCCGCTTCCCGTGAAAATCGGGAGTTTAAGTGGCCAGAGACGGGCGACCCGGAGTGGCAGAGGATCACTCTTCAGGAGACAGTGATTCGCTCCTTCCCCCGGTAAAGGGTCGGGTGGAAAATCCTTGGTTTGCATATGTTCCACCGGCTGTCCAGCCGGTACCCACTTAACCACACATAAGAGTGCATTCCTCTTTCCTCTCCAGGTCTCCGGAGGATCGAGAGAGCCGTGGGCGTACACCTGCTCACTCTACCTCTCCTCTATCGCCAGCGGGTGTCCTGAGGAGTCCGAGCTCTCCACTGAGGAGACCGGACCACCAGCACCCTCATCGGAGTCTGCGCTCTCCGCAGAGGAGACCAGACAACCGTCACCCTCAGCGGGCTCAGGTCAGTGTCACACACACACATACTGTAGATGTTTATGCTGTCACGGCAGACGCACCGGCAGTCTCACCTGTCTCGCTTCGCTGCCCCACCGCGGGTACTTCGGTAGTGTCGTTAATTCTCCTCGTACGGTCCCGGGATGCTTCGCTTCAGTTCCCGGCCCGTCTCGTTGGGTTTTACGCACTATCCGCCTCGGTTACGTAATACAATTACCGGCACTCCCCCAAATTCTCGGGCATTCGTTTCACTATAGTGAAAGCGTCCGATGCACATGTACTGCGTGCAAAAGTCGATGTCCTGCTGGCGAAGGACGTTTCGAGCCGGTCCCTCTTACCGAGAATGATGATAGGGTTTTTCCAGCCTTTATCTCATAGTACCCAAAATACGCGGTGGGTTACGACCGATTTATTTACGCACCGGCTCTACAAATGTGATCCTTTAGGATGATATGCCGAGGCTCGTATTTCAATATTCAAATCGGTTTGCAGCCTTAGACCTGTAGACGTGTACTTTGTGTCCATCTCCCCTCGCCTAGACCGTTTTTCGCTCTGCGTTCGTGGGGTGGGCATATTAATAAGTACACCATTCAAGCTGTCTCTCTCTCCCCGTGTCTCCATGAAAGTGCTAGTCATGGCATTTAAATCTCCGAGAGAGAGAGAGCGTTGTTCGCATTCTGCTTATATTTACGTCAACTATAATGGCTCGTTCTTGGCAAACGTGCGCGAACACAGAGATTTAATGCTTCAGCATCTCGCTCGTTTAAGTCATCAGGTCAGCTGGGAAAAGAGCAACTTTGCCCCGTGCAGAGGATCCTTTTCTCAGTATGGAAATAGACTCGATCGTGTTTTACAAGAGCGCGCAACCAGTCAGTTCTGACTTGCCTCGGTTTAATTCGAGGGTAGTACGCGGTCCCTCTGAAACAATTTCAGAAGCTCCTGGACATATGACAGCATGCTGCGGCTGTGACACTGCTCGAGCTGCTTCATATGAGACCGCTTCAGCATTGGTTTTACGATCGAGTCTCGAGGAGAGCGTGGCGCAACGGCATACACTGTGTAACCATTACACCTGCGTGTCATTTCAATTTTACCCCGTGGCAGACCCAGCATTTCTGATAGCAAGATATGCCCCTGAGTCGGGTCTCCTGGCATTCTGTAGCACATACAATGCCCCCAGCACGGGATGAGCAGCCACGTATGACGGGCTTGCAGTCTCAGGGGTGTGCATAACACCCCAACTGCCGCGAGCGGTGCGCTGTATATCTGGGACTTGTACGCTCCGCTATGGAGATGCGAGGGAAGGATGTATTAGCCGACACCGACAACATTGCGACTGTTGCGTTATTTACCGTTAAGGCGGTTTTTGCGCTCTCGTCACCTGTCGCATCTCGCTCGTCATCTCCTCCTTTGGAGTCAGAAGCATCTGAGGTCCCCTCGTGCCATTTACATCCCGGGTTCGCTCAATTCAGCGGCAGACGCGCTTTCCCGAGCTGCGCGCCCCGGTGAATGGCGACTCCACCCCCAGACGGTCCAGCTAATTTGGAAGAAGTTTGGTCGTGCGCAGATATATCTGTTTGCGTCGCCGGACGATACCCACTGTCGCCGGTTTTTATTCACTAACCGAGGGCAGCCTCGGCGTGGATGCGTTGGCACACAGCTGGCCGCGGGGGAGGCGAAAATACGCATTCACTCCAGTGAGCTTAATCGCACAGACGCTGTGCAAAGTCAGGCAGGACGAGGAGAGCCTTTCGTTAGTCGCCCCATACTGGACGACCAGGAATTGGTTTTCAGAGTTAATGCTCCTCGCGACAGCCCCTCCCTGGCGAATTCCCCTAGGAAGGCTTTCTTTCTTTAGGAAGGGGCACATTATGGCACCCGCGCCCCGACCTGTGGGATCTCCATGTATGGTCGTTGAGTGCGCGCAAGGTTTAGGTGATTTATCGCAAGCGGTATCTAACACCATCGACGCGGTACGAGCACCGTCCACAAGACGGGCTTACGCGCTTAAATGAAACCCTTTTCGTCACCTGGTGCTCTTCGCAACGCGAGGACCCCAGAGAATGCTTAACATTGTGCTTTTATATATCCTCAACATAGGTTAGATGGTAGGCTGTCACCCTCCACCATTAAAGTTGATATCGCCGCTATTTCTGCATCACTCGCTTATTAACGGCAGATCAGTTGGCAGCATGATTTGGTTATTAGATTTTAAGAGGCGCTCGCAGGCTAAACCCCTCGCGCCCTCCCTCTATTCCCCTGAGACCTGTGCATGGTGCTGAAGCCCTGCTACAGGTTCCGCGTTCGAGCCTTTGCAGTCTGCGAGTCTGAAGTTTTTGTCAATGAAAACTCTGACCTTGCTAGCATTGGTCTCCGTGAAGAGAGTAAGGAATTTACATGCATTCTCTGTTGACGATTCGTGCCTTCAGTTTGGTCCTGCTGTCTCACTGAGACCCAGACCAGGCTACGTGCCCAAAGTTCCCACCACTCCCTTCAGAGATAAGGTGGTGAGCTTGCAAGCGCTGCCCCCCGGAGGAGGGCAGACCCAACCATGGCTTTATTATGCCCCGTACGAGCGTTACGCATCTACGTGGATCGCACACAAAGCCTTAGGACCTCAGATCAGCTCTTTGTTTGTTATGGTGGTCAGCAGAGAGGGAAAGCTGTCACTAAGCAGAGGATGTCTCATTGGATAGTTGATACTATCGCCCTTGCTTATAATCTGCAGGGCATTCCTTGTCCATTTAATTTGAGAGCTCACTCTACTAGAAGTGTTGCCTCATTTTGGGCATTCGCTCGTGGTTCCTCGCTAACAGACATCTGCAGAGCTGCTGGTTGGGCGACACCTAATACGTTCATTAGATTTTACAGTGTTCGTGTCGAGCCTGTCTCCTCTCGTGTTCTTTCCTCGTTAGGGGAAGCACAGAGAACAGGCTCGCATGTCGGCTTGCAGCCTCCGACTGCTGCTCCAAACTGAGCTCAGTATGGAAGGCCATCGAGGCAAAAACGCGTAATAATTTGTTTTGCCTTCCTCCGCTGCCTTGGCAGCCTGATGTTGCGGAGCATCCGCTGCCAGCCTCTCACTAGCTGCATCCTCGCGAACCTGTGTTTGGCTCGGGCATCCACATTGCGTCCTACCGGGTTCCTTTGTGAGTATTTTCCGTGGGGTTAATCCTACTAGCCCACGTTTCCCTCAGCAGAGCACTGCTTTGCTTACACAGCCACGGCTGTCATTTATACCTCAACTACGGTTGACTTTCGCCCACCAATAGCCCTTAACGGGGCGGTGGCTTCCGCAGCGTCCCTATACCGCTCAGATAGGGCGCTTCCCAGTTGCTAGCACTACTGTGGGGTTAAAGGAACATCTAGTGCCCGGCCTTCTGCCTTAAAACCTAATTCTCCTTATCCTTAAGTGGAACCGGAGGGCTTTACGCAGACACTGGAAGAGGTCAGCCCTCAGTGGCATTTTGGTAGGGATTCCCAATTCGTCGGTCACGACGTGACGTCGTAGTGACCGACTGAAAGGGAACGTCTCGGTTACGTATGTAACCCTCGTTCCCTGAAGGAAGGGAACGGAGACGTCACGTCCCGTCGCCACAGGGCTGCTCCCTGCTGTTTATCGGCCGGTCACACTTTCCGGCTTTCTCAGCGAAATGAAGCTAATTTCCATATTTGCACCTGTGGCTTATATACGCACCTGGCGGGGCGGCGCCAGCATTATGCAAATATCTCAATGCCAAGTTCATTGGCGTTTTAGTAGAGTACGAAGCAGATTGGTCTCTCTAGGCGAGTTCCCAATTCGTCGGTCACGACGTGACGTCTCCGTTCCCTTCCTTCAGGGAACGAGGGTTACATACGTAACCGAGACGTTTTCTTACTACTGTTTTTACGATTTGAACTCGTCTGTACATCATTTTACAGTTAAACGAAATCAGTATGGTGTGAGGTGTTGAAGGGCTCTTGTTTGGCTTATAAACCTTCAGGATTGTGGCATGATAACAGTTTACCCGTGTTAAATCAGCACTCACTCCTAGAGATAATTAAATGTAAAATGTATCACAATTCCATGTAAATGTGAGTTTCTGAAACTTTCTATAAAAATGAATGGTGTAAACTCAAAAATATGACATACAGTATAGCAAATAACGGATAAGTAATAAATACATTGATGCCACAAAGAAGGTTTAAAAGGTTTATGAAATCTGAGAAAACCCAAGGACAATGACCATATTTATCTTTAGAAGATATACAGAAGAAATTTAACATGAACAGATCAAAACTATGAAAACAAAAGATTGTCTAAATAAATACAGCTAAAAACAGCAAAGACATAGGTTTGGTGAAAGTGTTCAGATGAATAACGTTCCTGGTTTGTTTGCGAGGACCAGTGTGATAAGTAAAAAATTTATACTTTCGGAAACTTAAAAACTAGCAACGTTTTGATGATTCACTGTTGCTTTCTGTAAATTATGTCAAAAATCAAAGTGCTTAACTACACTTGTTTGCAAACGTTGTTATTCCTGTTTGCCATTGTTAAGATACACTTGGGTGTAGTGTGTTGTCTGTAAATATAAGCAACCTTTGAGAAAAAACACAGTCTAGAAATGTAAAGTCTTACTGAATGGTAGTGTTGCAACTACGCATGTTTTACGAATGGTAAATAAATGAATGTATGTTGTAATGTGCTTAAAATGGTCCTGATAAGTTTTGAAATGATGATTCAGTTATTGAAGCACAGGTTTCATAGATTTATAAAGGTTATTCAAAGTAACTGACGTGTCTATGTAAAAATTGGAAAGAAGGTGAAGAAAAATTAAAAGACCATGTTCAAATGTTTAAAATTAGGTTGTGAAAAAAGTGAATGTGTTTTCAGGTGTACGAGGTGTCCCAAGAACTCGCATTGTTTTCAAGCATCATCAAATGTTATGATGTTGTCTAGATACAATAGAACAGGGGTGTCAAACTCAAGGCCCGCGGGCCAAATCCTGCCCGCCCCCTCATTTCATCTGGCCCGCGAGAGTTTACAAATTATGTTAATTGTGTGGCCCGCGAGAGTTTACAGATTATTTTATTGTTATTATAAGTTTTATTTTTGCAGGTTATTTCCTATATAGATTTTTTTAGCAGCCACCAAAACTAATTTTTGTCCCGCCAAAGTCTTTTTGTAATGTAATTACAGTGATAATGTTGATGATTGCATGAGAGAGAACGAGCAGTGCCCCGCACGCGCACACTACTAGAGTGGGCGTGTCTGAATGCGGACGCTGCAGCCTTCGGAGATCGCATTTCCAGGCTGCATACGTCATCAAGACTCAGAATATTAACAATTATGAATTAAATATTATTCTTTGTTTATAGTAAATAGTTGTAATATGCATATGACTTGCGAATGTAATGGTCAGTTAACTTAAATAAACCAGGCTTGATGACGCTGCCTATGCGACCTCCGCATATGGAAACGGACAGTATCTGCTCGTTCTATTCTCCCTCTCTCGCGCCCGCTCACGCGCATCCAGCGAGAAAATGTTTTCCGACTCGTGTACAGAAATGTTTCGCGATGTCCAGCTGGGATTAGTTTATAATGCGTCTATTCCCGCTAAATACGCGAACTAATTACTTATCTGAACTGATTACTTTTAATAAACGATTGAAACTATTGATCTGTAGCCTAAAACACTGAACTCATGAGACGTCAGTCAATCAGACACTCAAAGCCAGGTAAAAAAATCACAACTTTTTTGTAAAGAGGGCAAGAAATGACAAGCGAGGGTAGATGTGTTTAATAAATGCATAATTTTGTGGTGGAGATTGTAAAACTCTTTATTAGTATCTAAAATGCCTCTCATTTTCTGACCTGCACAATGAAGGATAACAGAATATTTTGAGTGTACTGTACTCACATACAACATGTGTTTTTGTCACAACAATTATTTTTTAAATAATCTGTAGAATAGTTTTACTCTATACACTTTGTCATTATTTGCCTGGGCTTCTACTTTCAAAGCTAGGTATTAATTGAGTTATTAACAAAACCAATAGTAAGCAAATGCAGAGAAAATTATGCAATGTACAGTAATAAAAGAGTTGATACATTCATACAGTCATTCAAATACAACCGGCCCTTTGAGATTAACCGTAATGCTGATGTGGCCCGGGATGAAATTGAGTTTGACACCCCTGCAATAGAAAGTGTATGCATGTGCCAAGACCCTTGTCGATCAGAAAGTCAGCAGCAATTTCAACAATTTCACACACATTGATTTGGTCCTTCTTTGTCGCTATGGCAACACATACATCTATTACATATGCAGACATGAGGAGGATGTTAGCAATGTCAAACTCCTCCTCATCATCACATTCATACATAGCATCTAGGGCTTTTTTGATGAACAGATTGATCGGTTCATCGGCGTTAACAGACACTTGAACCATCTTATCAAAAGATTTGTCCAGACTTTTCACGACATCTGTTTTTTTCTTGAGGTTGGTTACGCGCACGGCATCAGTTTCGCAGTAATTTTGCGGCAAGCACACATCAGCATTTGCAGATATTACAGCATAAAAAGATTAACAAGCTCACTCCTGCAGTGTTCTGAAAGCATTTCTTTAAAAACTG
Source organism: Paramisgurnus dabryanus (assembly GCF_030506205.2). Classification (NCBI taxonomy): domain Eukaryota; kingdom Metazoa; phylum Chordata; class Actinopteri; order Cypriniformes; family Cobitidae; genus Paramisgurnus; species Paramisgurnus dabryanus. The sequence goes on along the minus strand of NC_133338.1, from coordinate 16,146,176 downwards.
GAGGACCGCGCGCGTACGGCATCTTGCGTTTGTGATCACGCTCAAGCGACATTTGTGCTCTCTTTTCAAGAATCTGCAGCGTCAACTTTACACAATGTACGTCCACAAGTCTCTCCCTGATTTTGTTAAGCTTCCGGTCGTGCTTGCACCGTCCTCAAAAATAGCGTCTGCAACTCCTTGAATCCTGCACAGTTGAGCTATGCCGTGTTAAAAACTTTGCTTTAAACAATTTAATGAAGAATTCCTGAAAGTAGCCTTCAAATTTGCCGCTATACGAACATGCAAGAGCGTCGTATCTGAGTAGTAAGAGCTCCAAGTTTCAGGCTCTGATTTGAAACCTAAAAATCCTGACCCGTCCCTTCTAAACACAGCAATTCGCACCCCCCCATCACATAGTCAACGGTGTGAGTCATGAAGCTATAGAATATTAAAGTGTCAGTAAGAAAGGTCTTTCATGGTAAAACACATTTTTCTTTATTTTATCTATCATCCTCTACGCTCTACGCACCCGAAGGAAAAGGATTTCTTGCTTCTTATGTGGAACACTTCAATTTTTCTTTACTTGTAAAACACATTAAATAAAATCAGTTTCACGATGTACACAGCTAATACGCTGGTTTTTAGTTTCAGCCCTAATAGTTATCTTTAAGCTGTTATTTTTTATAAATTAATAAGATCTTCCACTTTACATTAAATTGTGTCAACAACAACAAATAAAATTGTAAATAATATGTCTCACTATGTACTCTCTCTCTCCCAGTGCGATGGCTTAGATCGTAATGCATCTTGGAAACAGTAGCCAGATAAAAGGTGGTGTGTGTAGAATTTAGCGGTATCTAGTGGTGAGATTGTGAATTGCCACAGACAACTCACTCTTCAATTTTAAAACCCATATGGTAGCTGTCGCACGACAAACATGTCATCGTCTGAGACTACGTAGGGAAGAAACGTGCTCTTTAGAGCAGTTTGTACGTTTAGGGCTACTGTAGAGATATGACGGTGACCTCCGTATAAGGGGACCCGCGGTGTATGGAGATAAAAATGGCTCGTTCTTAGGTAATAGAAACAATTCAGTTCATTATGTAAGGTCCTTATACACCACTGATAATATAGTTATGTATATTATTTAGCATTTTTGTCTTTTTTAAAAGTAACACAATGCACCTTTAACATATACACCGTTCGATTCGCCTTGTGAAAATGACTACATTTCCCATAATGCCCCTAGTGCACTAAAGGACAGGGTGGTCACAATAATCAAACTGCCGGTGTAACATGATGGACTACGTGAGATCTTTGTTTTGCCTTGTGGAGCTGTATATAATAAAGCGAGGTATTTTTAATCTGAACTAACACATAGATTTCACTCGTTGTTCTACAACACTCGATTTACCAGATGGTTTTTTACTGTTTTCTGTGATGACATTTTTTGTTTTTATGGGGTAAGTGCTATTATATTCTCTGTCATTTAAAGGTAAACATAACGGTAAGCATGCCGGGTTTACAGTGAGCCAAGCAACATGTATAGGTAAGGGTTAAAAATCAACTAGATGTTGGAATCTTTAAAAAGTAAATTAATGCTCAGCCCCCCAAAAAGCTGACTGAAGTTCAGATGTTTTGAGTACAACACAATAAATCAACATTAGTTGGAAATGATAGCAAAGTGAATCTTTATACTGATTTATTATTCTTATATTATGGTGTAATAATACCAACGTCGCTTTAAGAATATACCTAGATGATTTTGTGCGGGTATTTCATATGTAAGGATCATCAGTTAGCCTATGTCTTTAGACTTACTATTTTATTTGATTATTTTACAATAAAAAGTTTACTTGTGTTTATATAAATTAAAGAAATCATGTACCTCGCTTTGTCACCACGGAAGAAGTACATGTAATTCTGGGTAAAGAGTAGTGTGAGTTTAATAGACTTTAAATTTAAATGTGTAAGTAGTTTGATTTTTAACTTCTGTCTTATAGACATTACTAACTGAGAATAGCAGAGACAGAGAAATGAGTGCTTCAAAGCATGTGATGAAGTAAGATTGTGTATGTTGTGTTCATTGAATGCATCTAATTTGTTTGTCTTGTATGGAGTAATTTGTCAAATATTATTAAATATTATATTAAATACAAAAGCACTAAAAGTTTTAGTGTTTTGGCTAAGGAGTGTGAGCATGTCTCAGGTACTTGTATTTCAGGTGCAATAATAAATACTAGACGAAAATGTGTTTCTGAGATCAAAATAAATGTAATTGATAAGTGCTTTATTCTTTAAGTTGATGAGTTCTTTCTGAAAGTCTGAAAACTATACTAAACCTAATATACTAATAACCTAAAGTTAAAAGTCTCAGTTTTTAGACGAGTAATGTTTTGTAATATGTGTCTTTTTGTCTTTACTTATGCTGTACTTATTAGTATGATGAAAGCAACGCAATCTGCATTAATGCAGGCCCCTTGTATAAACACAGTCCTGCTAAAGCAGGAGGACTGGACATGCTTTACGAGTTAAAAAACAAAATATCTCGGTCCTCACCCGGGCACTGCCATAACGATTTACGATTCAGAGTGGAAGCATCTTTTAGGAATGCAACTTTAAGGACTACGATCTGTGTAAGTGGCAGAAGACCATATCTTTGTATTGAAAAGTTTATTTGAAAAAACATAATTTCTGTTTTGAAAAACAGGTCATCTATACAAAATGCAGAATAGGACATTTAAAAATTACACATCAATTTTTACTCTCTAGAGAAAATCCTACAAAATGTTCATCTTGACAGAATTCATTGTTCTTTATTCTTTTAGATTGTATTTCATCTGCTGCTGTGAGAAACCTTTTTTATTCTGTTGGTACTATTGAAATGGTTTTTTAATCAGTCGAATCCGTGCTTAGTGCTAAGATTTTTAGAGGAAGTTAAATTTAAACATATTTTCTAGTCTTAATTTATTTAATTACAGTTTATTTTCACCATAAATATAGCTTAAGAAACCGGTATGGCTTTTTAAAGAAAAGAAAGAACACTTAATTTCTTTGATCTGTTTACCAAAAAATTTTATTTAATGAAACTATTCATCCCCTGATCAAAATAATTTGTAGAGAGGCAGCTTATAATGATGAAACGCATTCCAAAATGGCGCATGTTAAAAGTTAAAGTTTTTTCGGGGGGGGGGGGGTAGCGAGATGGTCCACGCTATTTTTCCATTCACTCACCGGAGTATCGCACGATCCGCATGGGCTATCCATGTTTGTGATTTTCGTAACTGTGATTTCCCTTGCTTTTATTAGACATATCGGGCCCCCCACCTTATATAAATTATGATGGGAGCATGGAATGTGTTTTAATGAAGACCACTTGTGTAAACACTGTTTTTATTGTTTTATCGTAGGAGGACGTGATTTAACGCGTCCCGGAGATAACCCCGGACGTAAACATGTCAACGTGACGTGAGCGTACCGGTTAAAAGTTCAACACAACGTGGGCGGTCCGGTTAAAAGTTCAGTGCGACGTGGGCGGTCGGTTCAAAAGTTCACGACGTGGGAGGTCCGGTCAAAAGTTCACGACGTGGGAGGTCCGGTCAAAGGTCACGACGTGGGAGGTCCGGTCAAAAGTTCACGACGTGGGAGGTCCGGTCAAAGGTCACCCCTCCCTCGCAGGTCAAAGGTCACCCCTCCCTCGCAGGTCAAAGGTCAGCCCCTCCCCTGAGGTCAAAGGTCAGCCCCTCCCCTGAGGTCAAAGGGCACCATCAATCATTTTGACAGTATGTCCCCTATATATACTACTCTGGTAGAACAGATACAGCGCGGTTGTATATGAAATAGTCCTTTTATCAGACAGTTGATAGCAGCTGTAATCTGAACACTAATTTAAAAGAATTCAACCACAAACTTATAATCCTGTCCTTTAACTGTTATGTTTATACAAAAAAGCAACTTCCTTAAACATTGTGCAATTAAATGGAATATATCATGGTATACTAACTGGCATTAGTTGGCAAAGGCAGATCTTCATTGCCAAGCACAGCATAGAAGTAGCAAAACCAAAATACTCATCTGAACTTACAAAGGACATGATTTACCGTTTTACAAACATCATTGTCTGTGTCAAAATCTGAATCTGGTTGCATCGATGTCACTACCAGTGTCGCATGCATTTTAAATCTGGTAAAACCGACGTAATTTGCTTTTGATCAACAAAGAGTTGTAACTTAAACATAAGCCATTTTAGATTTTTGTTTATTTTCAAACTGAGCTTTTAACTTTTGACTATCTATCTTATAGTCAGAAGCCAGTGGTCTGGAAACATTTCCTTCTGGATGTGCGAGACAAAATCCTGACTCCTCGTTTGGATAGAGACAACAAAAACTTTATTCTATTCTGTTCGTGACGCCAAAACTGTTAGATCTTGTCTCCACACCACAGACAAAATAAAAAACGATCCAGCCAAGGACACCAGATCATGTCAGAAAATATAAGTTTACTTGTTTAACAGGCATCTGTCAGTTAAAAGGTTGATCAATCGTTGCTAAAGGAGAGCATAAACAGAGGCGTGAGATGGAGGTTTTAGATGATAAAATAGAACAGAGTTTTGATGGACAGTTGTTTCAGTTGCATATGCCTCAATGTTCAAACCTCGTTTTCCCAGGAATACAGCATGCACTTGTTATATAAAAATTGCTTAGCTGCATCATCCCTTAGACCTTGGGCTTCTATAAACATTCTTTTTATCTATCTTTGTTTACACAGACAGAACAGCTCTATGAAACTTCCCAAATGTGAAACTGAACCACCAAGAGACATTTAAATAAAAAAAAAAACAATGAATGAATGATATAATAAAATATAGAAATATAATAATGAATAAATAAACAATAATGTAATAACAAAAATGATAATAATAAAATTGATAATGATAAAATAATATTAAATAATCAAATAGACAATTATATGGATAACTAATGATTATAAAATTATTATGTAAATAAATTATTAGAAATAAACTAAAAAAACACAATAATAAAAACATTCTGCACGTGAGGATCTAAGGTAGGATCCTTCAACACACACAACAATATGCTGCATCCTCAGATGGAGAGTACCGTAGCCAGTGGTATTTATTTTCCCACTCAACACTATACCTCAACAGCCTTTTCCCAAATTACCTTTGTGGATATACTGCCTCTCTTCATCATAGTAGTGGCTTCTGCGTTTATATAATGCAGGGTCACTGGCTGCAAATTCGGACAAAGTGAGTGCCACATCTTGACTGTCTTGAGAGGGCCAATCACCTATTATTTCCCTCTCTTCTTCTTCTAACTGTTTCTCCTCCTCAACTGCCTGACTTCTCTCTCCTGTCTCCACAACAGGCCAGAGTTCAGTTAACAGGTTTATTTACACACAAGCACAACATGCAGGCCATGCTTATTAAAAGGTAAAGGTTATCCATCACTTCACAACACATTCATCATCCATCTAATATTTAAGCTAAATTGTCAGTGCAGATTAACTAGCCACTGGATTTCAGCATTCCAGTAGGATATACACTACCGGTTAAAGTACTCACTCATTCTTTATTTATATATTTTTTCATATTACAGAATAATAATAAGCTCCTCCAAACCATGGCATAGCACAAATGTAACTGTGTCTGTGAGAATTATGTTGGTGAGTAAAAGCATCCAAAATAAATCAAAACTCTGTTACATTTTATCATCTGAAGTGCAGTCACCCTTTGCGTAGAAAATGCAAAACCATACACGTGTCATTTGTTCAAGAAGTTTTTTTTAATTTTCAATTTAGGATGAATTTTAAAGAGTATAGAGGAAGTTCATATATAATCTGGGCTCTTATTGGCTGCTTTTTTTCAATATTCAGTGTAAATCATCTGGCTTTCCAAATGATAATTTAGTTTGTTGCAGCCTTTTCATTTTCAGTCATTTGAATGAAAACCACATTGCGTCAACTTTATTTTGAACAATGGATTTGTGGGTATTGAAGTTTATGTGAGATGTGCGAGCGAGACGTTGTGTTGCATTCTTGGTTTAGGAAGCACTCCGCTATAGCCGACTACTTAGGTTTTGAGATGGCAGCAGTATCTGCAAGTACATGTGTCACGTGACGGTCCGTAGATGCATGGATATTGTCTCGTCGGCTATTTTCACATCAAAATGAAATGAAACTTCAAGAAAAACTACAGAGGATCTCGGTGTCCTCAATGGTAGCTACGGCCATGCGTGTCTTTCTTATTTTTCTCAGGGTTGCCAACTCTCAGGCATCTGGCGTGACAGTCACGCATTCAACTTCAATCTCACGCTCAAAAAAGAAATTTCACCCTAAAATAAACATTCTTCTCTGCTGTATTTTTTTCACTCATGTGCATGGCCATACCCACCATTGAGGTCTTCATCTTATTTAACCCAACGCTCAGCGCTCGTTTAGCTCGTAGACCGATTCAACAGTAAATGACTCTGTATGCTTTTAAATCGAGTCAAATTGATTCCCAGATGACGAATCAAATTACAGACAGAGGTGCAACTCAAAGGAGGACAGTTGCGCGATTCCTCAGAAAGTGGAAGTGCAAGAAAGATGTAAGTAATCAAACGCCAACTATTATACAGCTGTATAATGATTAGATTCACAGCTTGAACTTGTAAATCTGATGCATCGTGCGCGGCACAATGCTTCATAAACCGGTAGCGCTCGTGCACAGAGTTTAAATAAGCACATGTTTTTCTTTTGGCTTAAATGAACAAATTCACATAACATTTGTGAATGTAGCAGTCTTAGTGAGTATCATGGTAAACAACTGATTATGTCTTAACCGAATGTAAACATTTTATTGCATTCGGTCTAAATCAGTGGTGGCTGGTGATTTCTTTTTTTGAAGCGGACGATGCGAAGTTCGTCACAACATGTGGCTTGACATGTGTGTGGTTCGTAATTTCAAAATATGTGTTCTGCGCTTTGAGAGATCGTGTGTGCATCACATGTCATGCCAAAATAAGTGCCCTCTGCAGACGCATCTAAAGGGTTTATGATAAAAGAGACACTCGCGTTTGCCAGTTACTTGCATAATCTTATGCGTAATCAGACTTTACTGTTAAGGAAGTGTCTAGCGTGTATTTTGGGAACGTGAGCGTCTCTTTTATCATAAACGGTTTTGACTCGTCTGCAGCAGGCACTTACTTTGACAAAACACGTGATGCACACTGGATCTCTCGACACGCAGGACACATATTTTGGAAAAGGGAACCACACACGTGACAATCCGAACACTTATTTTGAATCAGCAGAATCAGTCACGAGCCGCCACTGGTCTAAAGCCTGCCTAATAAGCAGTAAACCTGTTGAAGTCATTAAAGTTAAACAAAAGAAGAGAAAATCACTCACTAGTCTCTTCTGTAACTTTGTAAAAAAGGATTCATCCATATTTACTTTTAAATTAATTAATTTTTGTGCCAAAAATTCTTAGTGTTGAGCCCTTCTTTTAAGGTTTATTATGGAATTTAGATTTCTTGAACAACTTTTACTAAAATTACTTCTTCATTTACAGACAGTAAATCAAATGTGAAAAGTTTAAAATTCACCCTTGCATTGCATCTTACAGCAGGTAAGCTCAAAGATAATTATTTCTTACACCTGACCAAGGAAATAAACGTGAATATTAGCCAAAGCAAAATTCTTATGACAGACAGGAGGGTAATGGACCATTCTAAAGGCCCGATATATAATAATTTCCTGAATATAAGCACCATGCATTGTTTAATTCACCGTGTTTTATCCCAACAAAAAACAAAACCATGTATTAACATCATCTGTGTATTAACCTCAAGTTTACTAACACAACCTATTGAATGAGATCATGAGTTGACAATAAAGTAGAATAAATGCGATGCCAGTCCTCACTCATGCATTAACCTCATAGATTATGACCTTAGTTAATCAACCATACTTTATTCAGAGGAGCTTGATAAACTTTCAGCTCTCTTTCAGCAATGCCCTGATCATAACAATCACATAATAAATCAAATAGTCAAAGTAACAGTGAACAAAAATAAACTTGCCAGAAACAAAAATAAACTTATCAAAACAAACATTTGGAAAAGAATGTAGTCGGTGTAGGTTTAGATGGTAAGAGGCTTGTGGTGGCGGCAGCAGTGAAAACTACAGTAGGCCACTGCATGCGCATGTTTGGGGAGAAATTTCACTCCAGACAAATCACCAAAGTTGGCAGACCTGTTTTTCTGCAGGTGAGCAAAAAATATTGTTTGTCAATCACTTAAAATGACATTAAATGTTGATGTTGTTGTCATAAGTGAGTGCAGAGAAATGCAATTTCTTTTGTTTTAAAAAGTTATTTTGTTAGTTTTGTCAAATTCGTAACTAAATTGTGCAATCCATGAACATATATGCAAAGAAACAGTAAAAGATAAGCAAGCATGTACACAAAATGAGTTCATAAATGAATTTATAGAGTTTTATATATGGATTGTGAGTTGAAAATGAATTATATGTGAGTTTAATGTGTATATGTGTCAGGGCGAAAATGGCAGCATGTGTATTTATATGAGTAAAATAAAGGGAAACATTTGTGATTTAAATGACAATTTATGTTGTGAATGTGGTGTGAATTATGTTATGTGATTATTTACATTTATCCAGAATGCATAATGCAGTGTATTGTTCACATTGATTCCCTATTGAATTACAGGAACAAACATGGACGTTGGTTGACAGTTTGGACTTTATTTAAATAATATAGAATTTATTAGAATAGATAGTTGATTGGAAATGTATTTTCTTTTATTTTGTTATTGTGTTCTTTTTCTTGAAACTTAAAACAGAAAAGAGAAAGAATGCAAAGTTCATTAAACATCGCCAGAGCTCCCAGCATAAACGCGTCTCTCTTATTTTTCTAAAGTTTGGGTTATTCAACTTGCCCCTCAGGGTTTGAGTAGGTAACATAGTGCATGCCAGGGCACCGTTCGCATTTCCATAGTTACCTCTAGTGCCTGAGAGTGCTTTGCTGGGGCTGTCTTGGTTGGGTCTTGAGGCTTGGTAAAGGTCAAAGGCAGAGTTTATCTAAGTCTGTGCAGGATGCACTTTTGGCTTATGTCTGTCCACAGATCAAACTGCAGATAAAAACTTTGTTTTTTACAATTGCTAGGACATATTTCTCAATACTTTGGTGACTTTTGCAAAACTCTTTACACCGTTCCCTTAACTTTTATCTTGACACAGCAGTTAATTTCACATTCACAATGCAATAAAACACTTCATACGTGTCTTATAAAAGCTTATTCTTCCATAGCCTTAGCAAAGGTTGTCAGCCAACAAAAAAAGTGGTCATCTACAATAGCCTAAAAAACACTAACAACATGTAGCGTTAAACATTGTTTTTATGTTAAACTGTTTCTGTTTCTCTCGTTTACTGTAGAATGTATTGCAATACATTTTACAGGAATGAATCAAAGAAATATTTTGAATTTAAAAATTAATATTTTATTTTTGTTTATATTCAGTTACTGTAAGTTGTATCATTTTTAATACATGGTAATGAAGTTAGGTAAATGAGTATGTGTAAATTCTCTGCTACTGTGGGAATCACCTGTGGTTGATCCGACTGTTTGATAGCATTTAATTTATTGATTTGAAATATGAGGACCTCATAAAAGCCTCTTATCAGTTAATATATATATATATATATATATATATATATATATATATATATATATATATATATATAAATAATAATATTACAGTATTTACAATAAGGTCACATTTCTCAATACTTTGGTGACTTTTGCGAAACTCTTTATATTGTTTTCTTAAAGGGGTGGTTCAATTGTATTTCAAGCATTCTGACTTATTAAAAAAGATGAGGTAAGTAAGACTTTTGTCTTATATTGGAAATAGGCACGTGCACATTATATAAATGACTCGAACATGTAGTGAATCATAAGTTATAAATGTTGTATAGTGTTGCATGACTCGTACTCATTCCTCCCGGGGTAGTAACTCCTCCTCCTTCTTTTTTCGGACGTTATCTGAAGATTCTGTAAAGCTAATCTTTCTTTTATAAATCTGGTTAAACTAAAGACTCTTTGGAGATATAAAGGATGTAATACTACTCTATAGGTACTGTGGGATTTTAAGGTCATATGTTTGTAAATAGTTTACTTAGAAGTGTTTTCAATAATCATTATAGCATGTTGAAGTAAAAGATTGTTTGTGTTTGTCTAAGAGAATGGAAAGTTACTGAGAGGGAGCAGTTTGGGTGTGCAAAAGCTGCAAGGCCATGGTTTCGGTTGGATAAGCTTGGAATGTGTACAGCTTGTATTGGTCAAGATAAGAGCGAGGCCTGAGGGAGAAAAGCAAACAGACATTCATGTTATTAACCAATGTTTTAATATTTACAGGATAAAATATGCAATGTATTTCTTACTTAATCAGTATTAATCATTGAATAATTGATGTAATAAATATAAGATGTTGTCTTTGATAAATGTGTATTAACCAATGAAATAAAGGTTGCATACAGAATAACCTAATGGGCATGGCAGCTCAACCTTGAAGAACAGAATCTCTTGTTCTTTGTGTGTGTGTGTGTGTGTTTTCCTCCCTAACAGATGGTTATTAATAATGATTAAAGTGTTTGCTTAGAAGTAGTATTGCAGTATAAGATTTAATATGTGTTTATCTATCTAAAGAAGTTAATGTGTGCCTTATTCACATAACCAATTTTACGAATAATGAAATGATGTTATGATATTGAAATGTGTTTTACATAATAATCATTTTCATCTTACAGCTTATGTCTTTTTATGAATAAATGAATGTTTTATTAATGACTTGTTTTAAGAAAGCATTATAATATGCTATGTGAAGTCAATCATATGTGAAGTGGAAAAGTACTGGGGGAAAAGTTACAAATTGCAGGACTCTCAAAGTTCTATTCAATTCAATTCAATTTTATTTATATAGCGCTTTTCACAAAAGTCAATTGTTTCAAAGCAGCTTTACATAAATAGAAGCAGTGAAAAGCACAGAAAACGACAGATAGCACAACAGAATACATGATAGCATGAGCAGTTAAATTTGCTGCGGCTATGACTCAATATTATAATTGCACGTATTACTAAAGCAACGTATAGAAGAGGAAGCTAGGTAAAGCCCAAAAAGGCTGCCTCCCCGGGGTGAAAAACCCCCTAGGAGAAAAAAAAACCCCGGGCTTTTATCCGAGGAAAAATAAGTCCTAGGAGGGAAAAACCCTTGGGAGAACGGAAATGGAGATTTAGCGGAGATTAAGCGGTTCTGCCGGTGATCGTTGGTCAGGTATCAGCTGGGCATAACGTTGAAGGACGGCCAGTAGATCAGAGGTGTGCCCACTTTCACATCTACCGGGACTGGGTCTGTTTGTCTCGTCCTCGTAATTATGTTATCCACAGTTGAGGATTTAGCAAATTGGGGGCCCAATGCGAGGGTATATATGGTAAATAAGGGTCACCTTCCGATCTTTAAGAGAAAATGAAACCTGACGACCCGTTTGACTAAGGCCTAAAGCCCCACTGTCGTCGTTAATGCAGGTTCAGTGGCAAACGGGTCTATATTGTATACCATTTACAGGACCAGGAGAAGACGCCAAAAACATCGCAACCCGACCATACGTGTTAACCCGTTTGACTAAGGCCGGAAGCCCCACTGTCGTCGTTAATGCAGGTTCAGTGGCAAACGGGTCTGTATGGCATACTATTCATAAGACTTACGATAGCGCCAAAATCGCAACCCGTGCCAACCCGTTTGACTAAGGCTGGAGGCCCCACTGTCGTCGTTAATGCAGGTTCAGTGGCAAACGGGTCTGTATGGCATACTATTCACAAGACACACGAAAGCGCGAAAAACGCAACCCGACCATACATACCAACCCGTTTGACTAAGGCTGGAGGCCCCACTGTCGTCGTTAATGCAGGTTCAGTGGCAAACGGGTCTGTATGGCATACTATTCATAAGACTTACGATAGCGCCAAAATTGCAACCCGACCATACGTGCCAACCCGTTTGACTAAGGCTGGAGGCCCCACTGTCGTCGTTAATGCAGGTTCAGTGGCAAACGGGTCTGTATGGCATACTATTCATAAGACTTACGATAGCGCCAAAATTGCAACCCGACCATACGTGCCAACCCGTTTGACTAAGGCTGGAGGCCCCACTGTCGTCGTTAATGCAGGTTCAGTGGCAAACGGGTATGTATGGCATACTATTCACAAGACACACGAAAGCGCGAAAAACGCAACCCGACCATACATACCAACCCGTTTGACTAAGGCTGGAGGCCCCACTGTCGTCGTTAATGCAGGTTCAGTGGCAAACGGGTCTGTATGGCATACTATTCACAAGACACACGAAAGCACCAAAATCGCAACCCGACCATACGTGCCAAACCGTTTGACTAAGGCCGAAAGCCCCACTGTCGTCGTTAATGCAGGTTCAGTGGCAAACGGTGGCAAACTATTTAATGCAATTCATTTTAAGTGTTCATGTAGAAAAGGTTTTTATTTATTTATTTGGTTGGTCTGTGTTATGACCGTGAGTGCTTTGTTCCGTGAAAATAACTATTGCGAGTTAAGAACCTTTACTAGACAAATTATGCGAATGCTTTGTTGAAGAGAAAAGTTTTAAGTCTAGATTTAAAATGATCGACTGTGTCTGATTCTCGGACATCGGTTGGTAAATCATTCCAGAGCTTAGGGGCTAAGTAGGAAAAGGATCTTCCACTTTTAGACACTTTTGATAGTCTAGGGATAATCAATAGGCCAGAATTTTGCGACCGTAGTGTGCGTGATGGATTGTATTCTGATAGTAATTCTCTAAGATATGAGGGTGCTAAGCCATTTAAAGCTTTGTAGGTGATTAATGATATTTTAAATTGGATGCGATATTTAACTGGTAGCCAGTGTAAAGATGCCAGAATTGGGCTTATGTGGTCATACTTCTTAGATCGAGTAAGTACCCTTGCAGAAGCGTTTTGAACTAGCTGAAGCTTGTTGACCTGATTTGAATGGCATCCCCCGAGTAGCGAGTTACAATAGTCTATTCTAGAGGTCATAAAAGCATGAATAAGCTTCTCTGCGTCAGATGTAGACAGTATATGGCGTATTTTTGAGATATTTCTAAGATGGAAGAATGCTGTGCGGCAGACGTTGGCGATATGACTATCAAAGGATAAGTTGCTGTCGAACATCACACCTAAGTTCCTAACCGTGGAAGATGGCACCACAGTACAGCCATCTATGTGCAATTTGTAATCTGACATATTATGTTTGTAGCGATTTGGTTCAATAATAAGTACCTCTGTCTTATTGGAGTTGAGCTTAAGAAAGTTATGTGCCATCCAGTCACTAACATCGCTAATGCAGTCTTTTAGCTTAGAAAACGTGTGTGTTTCGCTGGGATGCGAGGAGATGTAAAGCTGTAAAGCTGGTTGGCAATCACTCACCTATTATGATTAACAATGAGCCTATTAGACATGTTGCTGCATACAAATACTTAGGCTTGCTTATCGATGATAAACTTTCATGGGATGTGCATGTGGATAATCTGTGTCGAAGGGTGCAACAAAAAATGTACTTTCTACGGAGACTCAGACTCTTTGGTGTCACTCAAAGGGTTCTGTTGCTGTTTTATCATGCCTGCATTGAATCCATCTTATTGTATGGCATAGCCGCCTGGTTTGGTAATCTGACAGTTACCTTGAGAGCGCAGTTGACTCGGCTGGTGCGTATGGCAATGAAGGTGGTTGGTTTGGGGGTTTACCACAATCTTCAAACCATATTTGATAAAACTGCTTTTAAACAGGCAAGGAAAATGACTCTGGACCCATCTCATGTTCTTTATCCTGAATTTGAATTATTACCATCTGGTCGAAGGTTCCGCACTGCAAGGTTCAGATACAACCGCTATAGGAATTCTTTTGTTCCTCTGGCTATAAGGCTGTTAAATTCAAATTCAAAGGACATTACTGTATAATTGTGAAATCGATGTTGATGAAGGTGTTTTTCTGTTGTGCAGCCCTACTTTACCTTTACCTGTACTGCCCAAGACAAATTTCCCTTAACAGGGACAAATAAAGTAATAAGTATAAGTATAAGTACTCCAGATTAACCTTAGAAATGCAGAAACAGCGTGTGTTAGGTGAGCTTTAACCAACTTTTATCTTGACACAGCAGTTCATTTCACATTCAAAATGCACTAAAACTATTAAAACACTTCATACATCTCTCAAATCAGCTAATTCTTCCATAACACTAGCAAAGGTTGTCAGTCAACAAACACACATGGTCATCTATAAAACAATGACCTAAAGAACTTAGAGAACTTCGAGGCTCTCGCTAAAGCGGAGGCAGCATCGCTGCATTAAAAACAACCAACTGTTTTTGGTTACCTGCTACGATCTGGAAAACCGTTCACGTAGGGCAAATCTTCGGATCATAAATGTGCCTGAGGACAGTGAAATCAGAACGGATATGATCAAGTTTACTTCTGATTTGCTGAAAGCCGTTATGGGAGATCAGGTATTCGAGAAACCACCAGAACTGGAAAGAGCGCATCGCGGACTGGCATCCAAACCCAGAGACGGCCTGCCTCCAAGACCCATTATCGTATGCTTTCATTGATACCAGGAGAAGGAACGTGCTTTGCGCTGGGCTAGACAACACGAACTGCAGTATCGTGGGAAGACTCTCAGATTTTACCCTGACCTAAGCACGACACTCTCCAAGAGGCGCGCTGCATTCAAGAACATTAAAACAATGCTCTAACAGAAAGGGATCTGTTTCAGATTTCTTTATCCTGCCCGCTTGCGATTCACACACGATGGGGAAACCTTCACTTTTGAATCAGCATCTGAAGCCGAAGCCTTTTACGAGCAACGGATTAACGCGACCGCTGCTACAGCAAGGGTCTAACTTGCTAACTAAAGTTACATAATTCTAACTACTCTTAAAAGGTATGCCCACAGCCATTTTTGTTGCAGTCTTATCTTATTTTATTTATTAAAAATGTTTCTCCTCCACTATGACGGTTCTTATCGCCGCCTGGGGGTAAGGCTAAAAAACATTGATATTGACTGTACATAACGAATGACTTGTTCTTGGTTTTTGTCAAGGCTAGTCCGTGTCATGTTTTGTTTGTCTCCGATTACGTCACCTGGACAATTCACAGACTGATTCCTCATCACACCTGTTCCCTGTTAAGTGTTGTGTATTTATACTGCTGTCTGTTTCACACCTGTCGCCGGATTATTGTCATTGCTTACCATGTCTGTTTCCCGTGTTACTTGTTCTGGATGTTACTATGTTTTTGCTACCCTGTTACTCCTCGTGTTTTTGTTTCCCCATTTTATTATTAAATGTTATTTATATTTTGAACTCTGCGTTTGCGTCCTGACTCCCTTCCTGTGTCGTGACAGAATAATCCGGCCATTATGGGACGCAGCGAGTTCAGGGAGGGCTGCTTCCCCAAATATTTCATGGAGGGGGAGTAGTGACATCGGGACGTGCATGCTGCCAGCCCCGATGTCCCTTGGAGACTCACCAGGAGAGATCACTCGCTCCTTCTGGAGGAGGATCGGCCCAGGCGCTCTTCGCGTGGTTGAGTCGCCGTCTCTGGTCCCTCGGAGGTCCACCGCCGTGCCTGTCTAGGGAGCCCGGAACGGAGACCACGCCCGATCGTTTCCCCGGGGTGGTCATCGCCGTGGGGGAGCCCGTTTCCCGCGTTGGTGGGACGCGACTTCCAGGGGGCATCGGATCCCCGGCGATTCCCAGTTGGGGGTATTCGTCTGCCTCGGTTCTCATGAGGGTCGCTCCGGTTCAGCCGGCTTACAGCATTGTGGTTTCATCCCGGCAGCCGCCGGTATCGTCAGGGTTTCCAAGCCCTCCATCCCTCCCCTGGATCCACCCTACCAGACTTTGTTTAGTTTTTGTTTCATGTGAGTGTCTGGTAGCCACTCGTAGAGGGGAGGGTTATGTCACGGCTAGTCCATGTCATGTTTTGTTTGTCTCCGATTACGTCACCTTGACAATTCACAGACTGATTCCTCATCACACCTGTTCCCTGTTAAGTGTTGTGTATTTATACTGCTGTCTGTTTCACACCTGTCGCCGGATTATTGTCATTGCTTACCATGTCTGTTTCCCGTGTTGCTTGTTCTGGATGTTACTATGTTTTTGCTACCCTGTTACTCCTCGTGTTTTTGTTTCCCCATTTTATTATTAAATGTTATTTATATTTTGAACTCTGCGTTTGCGTCCTGACTCCCTTCCCGTGTCGTGACAGTTTTATTTTGGGATGAGAAATTTAGCTGGGTTCCAGTATTGTCCATGCCACAGTTGCAGTACCTATGTTTTTATAGTGAACTGTATCCGATCTCTAAATAGGAATGACAGGAACGTCGTGTTTTAGGTTTACATCATGGAATGTTAAAGGTCTTAATGGTCCTATAAAGAAGTCAAAAATTTTCTCCCACCTTAAGAGTCTTAAATCCGATATTATCTTCCTTCAAGAGACACACTTACTCAATTCAGATCATCTTAGTTTGCAGAAACCATGTGTGGGACACATTTTCCATTCTAAATTTAATGCTAAGGCAAGAGGAACAGCTATAGTAATACACAAAAAAGTTCAATTTTCTGCATCTAAAGTTGTTGATGACCCTCAGGGTCGTCTCATCATGGTGTCTGGGAAACTATTTCACATCCAGGTCTTGCTGGTGAATGTTTACGGCCCTAATTGGGATGATAAGAATTTTGTAAACAGGCTGATTGCTGCTTTACCTAGCTTCAATTCACACTATCTGATTTTTGATGGGGATCTAAATTGTGTAATGAACCCAAATCTGGACCGCTCCAATCCAAAACCGCAGGCCCCTTCTAAAATGGCAAATGAAATTTCAACCTTTTTAAGCCAGACTGGCTGCGTAGACCCCTGGCGTTGCTATAACCCCTATAATAGGGTTTACTCTTTCTTTTCGCATGTACATCATTGCTACACAAGAATTGACTACTTTTTTATTGACAAAAATCTCCTTCCTTTAGTAAAGGGAGTTGAATTTTCTGCTATTGAAGAATCTGATCATGCTCCTCTATTACTGGATCTCTCCTTTTCATCTAATTTGACAAATCACATATGGCGATTTAATTCTTCATTATTGTCAGATGAGTCATTTTGCAAACACATATCCTCTTCAATTGACAATTTTTTAGAATTTAACTCAACGGAGCTAGTCTCCCCTTCTCTCCTCTGGGAGACGCTGAAAGTAGTGCTCAGGGGAGATATTATATCATATACTGTTTTTATTAACAAAGAGAGGGAAAGGAAAAGACAACAGCTAATGGAGTTGATATCCAAAATTGACAATCAATACTCTACTTCTCCAGCACCAGGGGCCTCATTTATCAACAGTGCGTAGAAAATGTTCTATATTTGTACCTACGAATGAAATTTAGAATGTGCCTAAGTACAAAAAAATCGGGATTTATCAAACGTGCGCACGGGGTTTGTACGCACATCAGTAAGTAATCCTTGATGATAAATCCCACTTGTTCTTAACTCTTTCACCGCCAGCGTTTTTAAAAAAAGTTGCCAGCCAGCGCCAGCGTTTTTCATGATTTTCACCAAAGTTTAATGCCTTCCAGAAAATGTTCTTCTTTAAATATATAAACATACAATATACCAAATGAAAGAACAGACCCTCTGCTTTCAAACAAAAAAAAAACGTTTCATCCTACCTTTAGTGGTTCTTTTGCAATCAGCTTTTGAATATGGGTAGGTTTTTGCAAAAACACCATATTTTGAGCAAAAAGCAGAGATAATTCCATTTTTATGACGGACTTTTCATAGAGATCCCATTCAGAGCGATCTTTAAAACAGACACGGACATGCAGCAGCTTGCCATAGGGCAATACTTCCGGTTTTAAAAAGTTGCGGAAGGGCGGAAAATCTCGTCATTGGCGGGGAAGCGTTTTCTCTTAATTGACGAGATATCTCGTCAATGGCGGGGAAAGAGTTAAGCACCATGCTCGTGCACGTTCATGGTCATTTGCATTCCGAAACGCCTCCAATGAACCATATATAGTGACAACACCTCCCGTTATAAGTCACGTGGTTGTGCTTTTTCCCTCATCGCAATAATGGCAAAAAGAGCGAAAAAGAGGAACTTTACAGACACAGAAATTGAGTTACTGGTGGATGAGGTTATAACACATCTTTTTGGTTCACTTAGTACGGGAGGAATGACTAACAAAAGAAAACAAATCTGCATGGGAACATGTTACCAGTGAGTTTAATTCCATTGGGTATGAGAACACTTTTAGAAATTAAAAAGTGGTTTGACATTAAATTATCAGCCAAAAAAAAAAAAAAACGCATCACAGCACACCGACGTGAAATCAGTGCAAATGTAGGAGGCCAGACAATGACAGAACTTGGACAGCCGCATAACCATCATCATCGGCGCGATATTTGAAAACGCGCTCCCGGCAGAATGGATTATTTGCCAAGTCTTTCAATAATGCAAGATAAGCCATTGCACTGTGTCAAGCATTTGACGGAGCTTACTTACGTTAGACACTTATTTCATTAATTAACTTCAACACTGATTTGCAGTTACTTTATTAACAGTAATCAATTTTAACACCTGGGGGTGGATAATAAATAGACAAAGTGTTATTTTAACACTGGGGATGGACGGTCCTGTGTAGTATCGCTATTCTACCACTAGATGCTCTGCGTACGCATACTCCGAGGTGTGCGTATATTTACACACATTTCTACGTATAAGTGCAATTTGATAAATTCCACACTTTGCGTAAAACTGTTCCTACGCACACTTTACGCACACTTCTGTGCGTACGAACGCTTGATAAATGAGGCCCCAGAACTTTATAAAGAAAGGATTGATCTTCAAACCCAATATAATCTAATCTCAACAGAGCACGCAGAACGTCTTATTCTTCGGTCACAAGGTTTTTTCTATGAACACAGTGATAAGGCTGGTTGACTTTTAGCCCACCAACTCAAATCCAGATCAGCAGCTCAACATATTTCTCAAATTATGAAAGATGACGGCGATTTAACTATTGACGCTCTTAAAATTAATTACACGTTTATGAATTTTTATTGTAGCCTTTATAAATCAGAAACCCCTAAGGATCAGTCTAAATTGATAGAGTTTTTTGACAACATAAATGTCCCCACCATTTCATTGGAACATAAAAAAGACTTAGATCGCCCCCTTCAACTACAAGAAATAACTGCAGCCATATTAACATTTGAAAGTGGCAAGGCCCCGGGACCTGATAACTTTCCGATCGAATTTTATAAGAAGTTCTCTACTAAACTATCCCCACTCCTGCTTAATATGTTTGAATATTTTCTGTCTCAAGGAACTTTACCAAAGTCCCTTACCGAAGCAATGATTACACTTATATTGAAGCCTGAGAAAGACCCAACACAATGCAGCTCATACCGACCAATCTCTTTGCTAAATGTGGATGTCAAAATTTTTGCCAAATTACTGGCTATTCGATTAGAATTCCCCCCTGGTTAGCATTATTTCAGCTAATCAAACTGGTTTCATAAAAGGTCGACATATCTTTTCTAATGTTCGTTGTCTATTAAATGTCCTTTACACTTCCCAATCCCAGGACACCCCTTAAATTGTAATCTCGCTGGATGACGAAAAGGCATTTGACCGGGTGGAATGGGACTACCTTTTCTTTGCTATGAATAAGTTTGGATTCGGTCCCAGATTCATAGAGTGGACCCGTCTCCTATATTCTCCAGTTGCTTCAGTGATTACCAATAAATGCCGATCCCAAAATTTTTCTTTATCAAGGGGCACTCGGCAAGGGTGCCCTTTAAGCCCCCTCCTGTTCACAATTGCAATTGAACCACTCTCTCTGGTATTAAAATCCACACCTTCCTTTCATGGTATAAACAGATGGGGCGTAGAACATAAACTCTCATTATACGCTGACGATTTACTTCTCTACATCTCAAATCCTTTATCTTGCATCAATGATATTATCAAAATCTTGCACAAATTTGGGACTTTCTCAGGCTATAAATTGAATATTTCTAAAAGTGAATGCATGCCTGTTAACACACTTGCCATGAATATGCCGGACTCTGTGTGGCCCTTTCGTCTGACAAGATCTGGATTTAAATATCTGGGCATTAAGATTGCACAGAAATATGAAGGACTATTTGAAAATAACTTTACCCCTCTTTTGATTAAACTTAAATCTGATCTTCAAAAATTGAAGATTCTTCATTTAACCTTGGCCGGCAGGGTGAATTGTGTTAAAATGACAGTTCTACCGAGATTCTTATATTTATTTCAATGCCTACCCATCTTTTTATCCAAAGATTTTTTCAAAAGAATAGACAAACTTATATCTAGCTTTATATGGGATGGAAAAATTCCTAGGATTCTGAAATAGTTTCTTCAGAAGATTAGGAGTGATGGGGGTTTAGCGCTCCCTAATTTCTTATATTATTATTGGGCAGCCCAAGTTCAAAAGATAGCCTTCTGGATGCATTCGTCAGAATCCACTGATTGGTGCAAGACAGAATAAAAATCCTGCACAGCAACCTCTCTACAAGCTCTATTAACATCTAGTTAATGTATTGTGTTATTAGTATAGCACAATACACATCAAATCCAGTTGTTCAATCTACTCTTAAAACGTGGACTCAGCTACGCCAGCATTTGCAGCTGAGACAGGCACTTTTGCTTCATAGCCCAATATGCACTAATCATATATTCCTTCCTGCCAAACTAGACTCTGCATTTAAACGGTGGCAAGATAAGGGCAGCGCTCAATTTGGTGACCTTTATATTGATGGTGTTTTTGCTAGTTTTAATGATTTGCGTGTCAAATTCAATCTTAATCATGTCGACCTGTTTCGTTATTTTCAGATAAGACACTTTGTGAATGCCCAAAGCCCATCATTTCCACATATTCCTCCTAAGTCTCCTGCAGACTCTCTGTTTGAAGCCCCCTCCACTTACAAGGTTTTATTTCAAGAGTATATACAATTTTCATGTCTCTGGAAAGTGAAGGAACAGATAAAGTTAAAAGTAAATGGGAGAAAGAGCTTGACACAGTATTCTCAGAGGAGTTCTGGGGTAATGCCCTTTATAGAGTGAACGGTAGTACCTCTTGTGCCCGATTGAGTCTTATACAGTTTAAGGTTTTACATCGTGTACACCTAAGCAGGGCAAGAATTGCTTTATTTGATCCTACCTTTGATAAAACTTGTATAAGATGCCACACTGGAGAGGCTGATCTGACTCACATGTTTTGTGCGTGCCCTACACTTATCACCTACTGGTCAATCATATTTGATACACTCTCTCGAATATGTAATACACAATTGAAGCTGTGTGCTGAAATTGCTATATTTGGTGCTCCGGCTGATGAATCGAATCTGACTCAGAGACAACTAAATAAATTTCTTTTGCATCCTTACTGGCTCGCAGACGGGTGTTATTACACTGGAAATCCACAAACCCACCTAAAGCATCGCACTGGCTTCAGGATCTGATGCTATACGTATTTGCATTTGGAAAAGATTAAATATTCCATTAGACGCTCCAATAAATTCTCATATGTTTGGCAACCCTTGCTATCCTATTTCTCTACCATAAATGTACTTCCTGGGGAGTAGTGAGATATACATTGATACTATAGAATTTTTATTTTTTATTATTTTGTTTTATTTCTTTTACGCACACTTCTTTGTATGACAAACCTATGGTCTTTAATGCTTTGGCAAAAGTTCTCCTGATGTTTCTCAAGGTATTTACATGTGTAAATATGAAGGATTTGCGTGTATTGCTGTATCTGAGGCACATTTCTGACTGTGGCTTCCGACTGTTGTTCTTCTCTCCCATTACCATTGTTTCACTAAGACTTATCTTTATTATCTTATTTTAGATCAATACTGTATCATTGATATCACTATTATTGTATCCAACATCTTTTGTACTATTACTGTTTATGAATATCATATAAGGCAGTTTGTTCGGGGTGGGCGGGGAAGGGATTGTAAATGTAAAATATAATCTCTGTACAAATATTAACATTTTTCTTTGAACAAGAAAAATATATATATAAAAAAAAACATGATTGAGCCTTTATTAATTAGAAACATTCAGAAATATTGTAAAGTATGCCAAGTATGACTAATACATACCTGATGTCACATTAGAAAGATAGGATGACATCTGCTTCAGGGTGTCTGCATGGGTGCAAAGAGACTTTCAATGCTTGTTCATCACTGCAATAAGAATCCTCTTCTTCTCCTCAAGTCACCTTACTGCCATCACAATGTCATACGCCGCCTTCTATTTCCTTCGACAAAAGAGTCTGGAATACATAGATGAAACATAAGTTTGTATTTAAGAATAGTATTTAAAGATTTTCTGGGGTTACAATCGAGGCATGGCAGATTTTGTCCCACTATGTGACTATTTCACATATTCAACGTAATTGTGTATATACCATTTTTCTGCATTAAGAACCAAGGTGTTATACTTTTCCACTACAGAATTTAAGATTCATCCCTGATCTTTCGGCAGATTCCGGCACGTCCTTTGAATCCATCACTATCCTTATAAAGAAACTGGGACCTTCACTTAACACTTGCCATCAGCTCCTCAATTCGGATGGCAAAAACTGCAACACCATCATCCACCTCTCCAGTTGATTGTCTGAAATGTCCATTTCCTTTTTCATGGCCTTCAAGTTATGCAACTGGCATTGCAGGATTATTGTGCCCTTCAAACAAACATGACAATGAGGGAAACGCCTACCACTTTGACTATTGTTGATAAGGATTGTGTAGTACCTTCACTATTAGAAAACCAGATACAACACTAATTAAACATACTGTATATTCGAATCTACATGGACTTATTTATATATGTGATATGAACCTTTTTATATCAAGAAACTAAAAAATACCATTGACACTACATGTTACGGCTGAAGCAACGAGATGAGAGGCGGATCCAAATGCAGTAAAGTCCATTTAATGAAGGTAAGACGAACACAGAAAACACAGGCTAACTCAGGGGTAACATTCAACATGTAACATCTCTAACGATTGACATCAGACACTGGAAACACTAGGTTTAAATACACAAGGTAATCAGGAAAAACAAGACACACCTGGGGAACAATCATCACATGGACCAATGAACAAAAGAACTACAAAGAACTACAGACATGGATGACACAGACATGACTTCAAAATAAGAGTACACAACAGGGGTACACAGACAGAGTTCAGAACACTACACATGCAACTGTCCGTATATTTAATATATATTGAAGAATATCTGGGCAAGTGTTCTCTATATTTTTGTCATATATGCCACTTTATTTTACAATATCGCTATGCATTTTGCATAAGGGAAAACTGGTGTCTTTACCTTCCAATATCGGCAGGTAAGGGTAGAAGTTTCCTCGAGAGGAAGGCATTGCACTGCTCCACCTCTTTCCCAAGAGTCAAACCAGCCCCCTCCTGATATGCTCCACTCCATTTAAACTTTAAAAAACAAAAAAACCTTAGTGGCAACAATTGTTGGATTTCAGGGAAAGAAAATGTCATGGACAATAATTTTTTCTTACCTCATATTCATGAGCTTTGGCATGAAAAACCATATGGCCTCATGGTGAAGAGATCCTAAAGCTCAGGGCATTTCTCTGTCACTCTCTGGAGGCAAGGCCAGTACTTGCATGCCACATCAATCGCAAAAAAATGTAACTGGCTTAGAGACTATTTGCTTTTGGAGGTACAGGGGGTAGGCAAAAATCTCACCACGCCCCCAACCCCACAAACATAATGAGGGCATGAAGGAAAACCCCATGATGACATACAGCGAGTTCCAGGCCCTCTTCCTCTGTTTTTCCTGAGGACTTCTGAGACATTTCACATGCTGCTGACCATTGCCCTCCACAGACACCTCTTCCAGAGACCTAAAACATGGAAGATGGTTAACAGTTCAAACTTGTTCAAACAAAGTCCTCTGTAGGACGTGGTGTTTTATTGGTAAATATAGTGAAGTTGTGCAAGATTACATGACTGGTTGAGGTATGGACATAGTCCAGAAATCTTGCAACGTCATCATTATTTTCTCAGATCTTAATAAAAGAGATACATATTAACGTTAAATATTTATATGATTTTCAATTCACAGCAGTTACTTTCAAAATAATGAACCGTCAATGCACACACAGATAATTGTCCCTCCCCCAACCTGTGTATGGATCAAATTGTCTGAATAAAACTTGTGTATGGATTAACTGGTTCTGGCCATAAATATGGCCAAAGATGCTGGAATGGCTTAAAGATATAAAGGAAGAAGAAGGAAGGAAGTGCTTACTGTTTCCATCAACGGATACTGCAAGCATGTCTGGGCTTCACACTGGGCAGTCAAAGTGGCCCTCCTGGCATAATTTGTCCACTTCAAATAGGACAGCTTCCCACTTCAAGAAGCTTTTCTGGAAGCTGTCTGCTGTGACGTTTCCGTTTTACTGATCTTTTTCGTTGAAACAAATTAAACAATATACTACACTGAAGTAAAATGTTCTAAATTGATACATTTTGGGATGTTTGTACTAACTACGTAACCACTCCTTAGAATACATATCAAAGGAAATAAAGTGTAGACTACAGTCATACGCTATACACTGATTTTTTTGGGGATCTGGCCATTAGAAATTTAGGAAATTGTTTGACATTCAGTCTAAATCTATATGCAAAGAGGGCTACAACAGCTTCCATATTGTTTAGAAGTAAGCCTGTGCAATGTTTGGCCCATTAATCCAAGGTAACTCTTCTGGGATCAGGAAATGATATTGGGGAGAAGATATTAAAGGCTGAATCCGAAATTGCATACTTACTGAGTAGGTACTGAATTTCACTAAGTACCGTCTCGGTTACGTATGTAACCCTCGTTCCCTGAAGGAAGGGAACGGAGACGTCACGTCGTGACCGACGAATTGGGAACCGCTCCGCGGGTGACCTATCTACTTCGAGAAACTATAAAAACGCCAATGAACTTGGCATGCAGGTATTTGCATAATGCCGGCGCCGCCCCGCCAGGTGCGTATATAAGGCGCAGGTGCACAATACCAAATTAGCTATATGATTGCTGAGAAGCCGAGCAGCAGTGCCCGGCCTGAAAAACAGCAATGGAACAGCAAACTGTGGCGACGGGACGTGACGTCTCCGTTCCCTTCCTTCAGGGAACGAGGGTTACATACGTAACCGAGACGTTCCCTTTCAGTCGGTCACTACGACGTCACGTCGTGACCGACGAATTGGGAATCCCTACCAAAACGCCACTGCAGCTGAACCCTTCCAGTGTCTGTAAAAGCCCTCCGCCCTCCACGTAAGGGGCGGAACCTAAGGCGAAATGCAGAAGGCCGGTCACTACCTGTTCCTTAACCCACGATAATGAAGCAGCGAACTGGGGAAGCGTCTAAACTGAGCGGAGCTAGAACACTGCGGAAGCCATCCCCTAAGAAGGTTGAATGGATGACATAAAAATATGAAACAACCGAAGGTTGCTCATAAAAAGTCTCTGAACAAAACATAGTATGCAGAGAGATGCAGAGCAGGCTCTGCTAAGGAAAACGTGGAGGATTAGTACCCCACGGAGTATACACACAAATGAACCCCACGTAGGGGACAAATGTGGACGCCTAGCCTACACAGGTTTACAGAGAATACATCAGTGATAGGTTGACAGCGGATGCTCCGCAACACCAGCTATCAGGGCGGTGGAGGAGAGGCAAAAACAGTTTTTTAGACGTTTTTGCCCCGATGGCCTTCCATATTGGTGCAGATGTGCAGCACCAAAATAGAGGCTCCAAGCGGACACACGAGCCGACCCTCGGCATTCTTAACTAGTTAGTAGAAAGAACCCGAGTGGAAACCGGTTCGACACGAACACTGTAGAATCTTGTGAACGTATTAGGTGTCGCCCAGCCTGCAGCTCTACAAATATCTGTTAGCGAGGAACCGCGAGCCAGTGCCCAAGATGATGCCACACTGCGTGTAGAGTGGGCACGTAAATTAAACGGACAAGGCACATTCTGCTTTTGATATGCAAGGGCTATAGTATCCACAATCCAATGGGACATCCTCTGCTTGGTGACAGCTTTTCCTTTCTGCTGACCACCGTAACAAACAAAGAGCTGATCTGAGGTCCTAAAGCTTTGCGTCCTGTCTATATACACACGTAGTGCACGAACAGGGCATAACAAAGCCATGGCTGGGTCTGCCTCCTCCAAAGGCAGCGCTTGGAGGTTCACCACTTGATCTCTGAAAGGAGTGGTGGGAACTTTGGGCACAAAGCCGGGCCGGGGTCTCAGTGTTACGCTGGATGCAGCCGGCCCGAACTGAAGGCACGATTCATCGACCGAAAATGCGTGAATATCCCCTATCCTCTTAACAGAAGCCAAAGCAAGGAGAGTTAATGTTTTCATAGTAAGAAATTTAACACTCACACTATGCAGAGGCTCAAATGGGGCTTCCTGGAGTGATTTCAGCACCAAGGACAGGTCCCAAGGAGGAATAGAGGGAGGACGCGAAGGATTCAGTCTTCGAGCGCCTCTGAGAAATCTAATGACCAGGTCGTGCTGACCCACTGTTCTACCGTTTACGGGTGAATGGTGAGCTGATATCGCAGCGATATCGACCTTAATAGTGGATGGTGACAGCCTATTCTCCAAACGACGCTGGAGATATAAAAGCACAACACTAATCGGGCATTCTCGGGGGTTTTCACTTTGGGAAGAACACCAGTCGACAAACAGGTTCCATTTAAGCGCGTAAGCCTGTCTCGTAGACGGCGCTCGCGCAGCAGCAATAGTGTTAGATACCTCTTGCGGTAAATCACTCAAATCCTCCGTGCCCCGTCCAGAGACCACACATGGAGGTTCCATAGGTCGGGGCGCGGGTGCCATAATGTGCCCTCTTGTTGAGAAAGAAGGTCCTTCCTCAGGGGAATCTTCCAAGGAGGGGCTGTCGCGAGGAGAGAGAGTTCTGGAAACCAACTCCTGGTTGTCCAATACGGTGCCACCAACAGCACGCTCTCCTCGTCCTCCCGGATTTTGCATAGGGTTTGCGCAATGAGGCTCACCGGAGGGAACGCGTATTTGCGCATGTTTCGCGGCCAGCTGTGTGCCAATGCATCCACGCCGAGCGAGTCGTCGGCTAGTGAATAGAACAGGCGACAATGGGTCGTCTCTGGAGAAGCAAACAGATCTATCTGCGCTTTGCCGAAACGTCTCCAAATCTGCTGAACCGCAATGGGGTGGAGCCGCCATTCGCCGGGACGCGCAGCCCGAGAGAGCGCATCCGCCTCTACATTGAGCGTGCCCGGAATGTAAATGGCACGAAGAGACCTCAAATTCTTCTGACTCCAAGTGAGGAGATGACGGGCGAGATGCGACAGGTGACGCGAGCGTAAACCGCCTTGACGATTGATGTACGCCACGGTCGCAGTGTTGTCTGTGCGAACTAATACATCTTTGCCCTGTAACTCGTTGCTGAAACGGACGAGCGCAAGATATACAGCCCACATTTCTCGGCAATTTATGTGCCAATGCAGCTGGGGTGCCGTCCAGACCCCCGAAGCCGCAAGCCCATCGTACGTGGCCCCCCACCCCGTGTCCGAAGCATCTGTGCATACTATTGCATGCCTGGAGACCTGTCTCAGAGGCACACCGGCTCGGAGAAACGCACGGTCTGACCACGGAGTGAAAGTGCGACGACACGCAGGTGTAATGATAACACGGTGAATGCCGCGCAGCCACGCTCTCCTCGGGACTCGATCGTGAAGCCAATGCTGAAGCGGTCGCATATGGAGCAGTCCGAGCGGAGTTACAGCTGCGGCTGCTGCCATATGCCCCAAAAGCTTCTGAAATTGTTTCAGCGGGACCGCGCTCTTGCTCTTGAATGTCTTCAGGCAAGTCAGAATCGACTGTACACGCGCTTCTGTTAGACGAGCTGTCAAATCGATCGAGTCCAGTTCCATACCGAGAAAAGAGATACTCTGCACGGGGCAAAGCTTGCTCTTTTCCCAGTTGACCCGAAGACCCAAACGAGCGAGGTGTTTTAAAGTTAAATCTCTGTGATCGCACAGCGTCTGACGTGTTTGAGCTATTATTAGCCAATCGTCCAGATACGCGAGAATGCGCACACCTCTCTCTCTCAGGGGTTTTAAAGCCCCCTCCACTACTTTGGTGAATACACGGGGCGACAGAGAGAGCCCGAATGGGAGGACTTTGTACTGGTATGCTCGCCCCTCGAACGCAAAGCGGAGAAACGGCCTGTGCCGGGGGAGAATCGATACATGAAAGTACGCGTCCTTCAGGTCGATAGATGCGAACCAATCGTTTGGACGAATGCATGGAAATATGCGTTTGGGCGTCAGCATTTTGAACGGCATTCTGTGAAGTGCACGGTTCAGCGAACGCAGGTCCAGGATCGGTCGCAAGCCGCCGCTTTTCTTGGGTACAATAAAGTAAGGGCTGTAAAACCCCGACCTCATCTCGGCTGGAGGGACCGGCTCGATCGCGTCCTTCGCCAGTAGGACAGCGATCTCCGCACGGAGGACGTGCGCATCGGCAGCTCTTACCGCAGTGAAACGAACGCCGGAGAATTTGGGGGGATGCCGGGCAAATTGGATCGCGTAGCCGAGACGAATCGTGCGTAAAAGCCAACGCGACGGGCTGGGAAGCTGTTCCCACGCCCCCAGACACCGTGCGAGAGGGACTAAAGGCACGATCGGTGTACCCGCGGCGGGCGCAACGGAGGTGATCGCCGGTGTGTGCGTATTGGCCGCACCGACAGCAGTGTTGTGCATGATAACACTCACCTGAGTCCGCTGCTGGGTGAGTAAGGGAGGCTCTGCTGGAGATACCTCACGCCACTCGATGCACCCTCTGGCGAAGGGGGAGGAAGACGATGGGTTATGAGCCCGTGATTGTCTTCTCTCCCCTGAGAAGACAGAGAGCGCGGAGGGGTTATGAGCCCGTGCGTTGCTCTCGTACTCCTCTGATGAGTCGGAGAACGAGGGGGGGGTTATGAGCCCGCTCGTGTCTCCGGCGCTCATCTGAAGACCTAGAGATGGAAGTGGAATTCGCTCTTTTTGTGGAATTGTGGGTGCCGACTGAAAAGTCGGCGGAACAGAAAATTGAAACAAAGGATTCCCCAACCGGCCCTCCTCCGGTGGGGGGAGTGGTGCTTTCACCATCTCCCGAAGAGCGATCCCCTCCATCTCTAGGTCGCCCGTCTCAGGGCCGCTTCGATTTTCTTTTTTATTTCTTTATTTCAAGGATAACCCCTTGAGATGAACCATCTCATTTTCGAGGGGGTCCTTTACAATACAAATAAACCAACACCATACATAGAAAGTCATAATTAAAGTAATTACCACACAGAACAACAACAAACATTTAAATACAATAACATTCATATACACTCACACACTAACAATGCTCCCACAAACCTAACCCTTCCCCTCCAGCCCAATCAAAGTCAGTAAAAATCAACAAGCCATCAGCAAAAATGCAAACACAAAATCAAGGTATTAATTTACTTACACACTTCCCTACCTGCATACAAAAACATAAATACAAACATGCACAATAAAATTTAAACTAAAAAAATTTAAATAGAAAGGGATCAGAAACAAGAACAAGATGTTTGAAAATAATTAAGAAGTGATGATTTGAAAACATAAAAGGAATTAATAGCTCTAAGTGAACAGGGAAGATTGTTCCAATCTGATGGAGCTTTGAATTTAAATGCACGACGTCCTAATTCTTTATTAATTCTGGGAACATGATAAAAAAGCTGATCCACATGCCTTAAATTATACTGTGAATTAAACGGAACTAGATAATTTTTCAAATATGGAGGAAAATGAAAATGAATACACTTAAAAATAAATAATAGCCAGTGAAATTGCCGTCTTAAATTAGGAGCCAACCAGTTCAAAGAATCATACATTTGGCAGTGGTGAGTTCTATAAGGACATCTGAGCACAAATCTGCAGAGACTATTATATAATACATAAATAGGGCGAAGATTTGATTCTGTAGTGTTCCCATATATAACATCAGCATAATCCATTAATGGAAATATCAGATGAGTAATAATTCTTTTCCGAACCTGTTGTGAAAAGCAATCAACAGAGCAATATAATGACTTCAATTGACCATATATTTTCTTACAGATAGAATTAATATGAGGTTTAAAGGAGAGCTGTGTATCAAACCAGAGACCAAGATATTTAAATTCTTCAACTGTTGTTAAAGCTGTTCCATCAAGAAAATTAATCAACCAATTTTTAGATTTGAGCAAATTATTAGAACGAGTACAAAAGAGCATGGTATACGATTTGCCTTTATTCAGGAGGAGTTTATTAGAGGAAAACCATTTTTGAACTACATTAAAGTCTGATTGAAGAGAATATTGAATTTGTGAAATGTCAGAATTGGATGAATATATTACAGTGTCATCTGCATATAAATGAATTGAACTGTCATGACATATTAGCGGTAAATCATTAATAAATATAGAAAATAAGAGAGGACCTAGAGATGAGCCTTGTGGAACACCTTTATCAATAATTTTAAAGCTTGACTGGGTACCTTGAAAAGTGATACATTGACTTCTGTGATGAAGAAAAGAACTAAAGAATAATAAAGAGTCAGAAGAAAGACCAATAGCATATAATTTGTCCAAGAGAAGATAATGATCAACCATATCAAATGCTTTAGTAAGATCAATAAATATGGCACCTGTAGGCATATTACTGTCAGCTGCTGACAGTATGTCGTTTGTGAATTTTAGAAGAGCTGAGGTGGTCGAAAAATTTGATCGAAAACCAGATTGATGAGGAGATAAGATGTTTTGCTCATTAAAATATTTAGAGAGTTGATTAAAGATTAATTTTTCAAATATTTTCGATACACTATTGATTATTGAAATAGGTCTATAATTATTCATATCTGTGATATCACCTCCTTTATAAAGAGGAATTACCTTGGCACAGTTCCATGATCGAGGTATTTCACAAGATGCCAATGATAAATTAAATATATCAGCCAATGGAAATGATAACACAGAAGCCGCAACCTGGCCCGAAGGCGGGAGCGGATCCGGATCGACGTCCGAGGCTGACAACCCCCCTTCCGATGTTACGGTGGACATCGCGTCGGGTGGAGGCTCGACAGAGCGCGAGGACACCGTAGAACACGGGCCGCTCGTCTCCATCGGGACCTCCGCTGGCAACGGATCAGGGCGCTGGGAGCTGCTGGACGAACCAGCAGACCGACCCAGCACCGTTATACGGAGGTCATCCTTCGCAAGTCTGGTAGCTGCGCTCTTAGCAGCACCAGACTTGGAAGGCGGGCGCCGTTCCCGGAGAAACGACACCCGTCTCCGCAAATCCGCCATAGTCATGCCCTCACAGATGGAGCATGAACTATCACGCAACGCTGCCTCTGCATGCTGGAGCCCCAGACACGAAAGACAACGCTGGTGGCCATCCCGGGGGGCGATGAACACACCGCATCCAGAAACCGAACACGGACGGGAATCCATCTTTAAAAAGACGACCCCGACCGTGACACGAATGAGTGGCTGTCTTTAAAAAGACACAAAGCTCAAACGTGCTGCTCTTTTAGGGAAATCACTCTTTTGTGCAAGCTGGTGAAACACACAGGGAGAGGCAACGCACTCACTCGAACTCAAGTCCTGATTAAAGAGACAGAGAGAGAGAGAAAGGGTGGAGAAAAAACACTGCGAGCCTCCGCTGAGGTGTCTTCGCCCAACCAACTTTGGCAAGCTGAGATCTTTTTTCCCACAGAACAGGATCTACGAAGATCAGTTTTTTCAGAATAGCTTCTCGTGAGCAGATGTCTGCCGGCTTCGAAGCAATAAAGCTAATTTGGTATTGTGCACCTGCGCCTTATATACGCACCTGGCGGGGCGGCGCCGGCATTATGCAAATACCTGCATGCCAAGTTCATTGGCGTTTTTATAGTTTCTCGAAGTAGATAGGTCACCCGCGGAGCGGTTCCCAATTCGTCGGTCACGACGTGACGTCGTAGTGACCGACTGAAAGGGAACTACTTAACGAGCGCTAAGACAGCATGTACGTTTGCGTTTGTATGGACAGCATCCACCATCTTGACATTATAGTTCATGTGGAACCACAAGAACTGACAAGAGGACGACATCACAATACCGTGAGAGCGACTCGAAATCAGACTTCTCCGTATGATTTCGGGAATTGCTTTCACAGTACTTTGATGTCATCCACCTGTTGGTTCATGCAGCAGTGCATGAACTCGAACAAACGTAATAACAGGCATAAAAACGTATGCGTTTGTATGAGGGACATAAAAACTTATGCGTTTGTATTTTTCTAACAAACTATTACATATTTAATTCAATTACATTAAATTTTATTTATATAGTGCTTTTCACAATTGGTAGTTGTTTCAAAGCAGCTTTACATTAATTTTAAATTTACTGCCATCTCAACACAGCTGTGACGGCTTTATTTTCATGAATCATCTGAGCACTTTGTGGTATATCCTTGGTCTATGCGTGAAGTCAGGGTTCTGAGTAACAGTCCTGTGTAAAGTATCGAAATCACCCGATTGACTGGTCTCCGGTCAAATGCTTTGCTTCCCTGTGGCATCATGGGAAAGCTGGGATAGACGTGTCCATCCGATGCTTGCTTCATAATCTGTAGGGCATTCGGGGATTTCTCGCCTACATTTCTGGAAGTAGGCGGTTTCGGACGATACTTAAGTACACGTGCCTCTGAATCTCGCGAGAAATAGTCCAAAATCCAGTTAATTCTCGCCTATCCTTTTACGTATACTGGGGTTTCGAACATAGTATTTGCTCGCCTACTGCTTTTGCCTACTATATAGTATGGAAGGTTTTTTTTTTTATTCTATTCAAAAACAATGTACAGATAACAAAAATGACAAATTATAACTATAACAACAAGAGTATAAAAAACAAACAAAACAATATAGAACAACCAGGGGGAGGTATAGGTTAAGTGTGTTATTCATAAATAATAATAAATAGAATTATAAGACCTCAAAAAAAGGAAAGGAATTACATACAAATAGAGTTTTTAGAGCTTTTTTGTTCTCAGACATTCTGATAGTAAGGTATTTTTCAAACTCTTTCAAATAAACAAGAAAAAGAGGTTTTGCTTTCAAGTATTTAGATTTATGAATGTGGAACTTTGCAAGTAGCAATATCAGATTAATAATAAAAAACTGATTTCTCATAGATTTGTCATAGTCCACAAAACCTAAAGCCACATCCTTCCAAAACAACACACATTCATTATAAATTTCTTTCCTAATAAATCGTAAAACATCTTGCCAAAATATCTTAGTAAATGGACAAAACCAAAAAAGGTGAACTACAGTTTCTTCAGAATTGTCACAAAATGAGCAACTGGAGGAGATGTCCTTCTTGAAAAGTTTTAAGTAGTGTTGGTTTGCAGGGTAACGCATATGAATTATTTGAAAGGAAATTTCTTTTACTTTATTGGTTAAGAAATAGAAATGTGGAAGCATCCAGACTTTTTTCCAGCATATATTTTCTACCACATTATTCCAATAAGCAGTCACAGATGGCAAAGTAACAATGTCCTGCTGGAATAATGAACGGATTGATCTGTTATTATTTTTGTAGGGTGAAGAAAAACACAATTTTCCAACAAATGTATCAACCAGATTCAAAGGTACTGGATGAGGATTATAATGAGCACCTCTCAATAAAGCAAGTACACCTGAAGGGATGGAACCCATCACTATTGAAAATTCTTTGGGAGAAACAGGAAATTGAAAATGATCTAGAAATTCCTTATATGAAAATAAAAACCCTTGAGAATTGATTAATTGACTAACTAACAAAATATTTTTATCAACCCAATTCTGAAAAAAAAAATAGATTTATTTTTGTACAAAATATTGCAGTTATTCCAAATAAAATACTTATGAGGTGAAAAATTGTGCTTGAATATCAGAGACCAAGCCAAAAGAGCCTGTTTATGAAAAGCTGATAGTGATGCTGGTAATTTTTCAATTTTGTAGTTACACAGAAGAAGAAAATCAAGGCCACCAAACTGAGAAAAAACATAATTGGGAATAAAGTTCCATAAAGACACTGGATTTTTCCTAAAATGTTTCAACCAACAAATTTTAAAGGTATAGTTTAAAGTACTAAAATCAAGAAAATTAAGGCCACCCTTTTCATCAACGTTCATTACAACAGATTTTCTGATATAATGAATAGAGTTTTTCCACAAAAAATTAAAGAGTTTCTGGTCAATAGTTTTACACAACTTTGGCTCCAAGTCTTTGTAGCCACTGATTAAATCTCTTCTGAATTTTATCCGTAAGTGGTTGAAAATTAAAAATACACCTTTCTTTTTGGTCTTTCACTATATAAACTCCTAAATAACAGACCTTGTCTTGTACAGGAATACCATGAATAAATGGGTCATTGCAGCTTTTAATGGCCAAAAGCTCACATTTATGAACATTTAAATGTAGGCCCGAGGCTTTAGAGAAAGACTCAATAATATTTATTGCCTGAGGGATCTGCATAGCATTTTTAAGAAAAAGAGTTGTATCATCAGCAAGCTGACTGATGATCACCTCTCTTCCAGCAATATCTATTCCTTTCAGATTACTGTTTTTTATGTGAAGACAGAGAAGCTGAGCTGCAAGAAGAAAAAGGTAGGGTGAGATGGGACATCCCTGCCTAATTCCCCTTGAGATTTCAAAACGATGGGTTGCACCATGTTTTAGAATAACAGAACTACTGCCATTTGTGTATAGAGTTTTTATGGCATTACAAAAGAAATCGCCGAATCCAAACCTTTCAAGACACTGAAAAATAAATGTATGTTCCAACGTATCAAACGCTTTATAAAAATCCAAGAAAAGAAGAAAGCTATCATCAGAAATTAAATAAGAGTAATCTAAAACATCTAAAACTAAACGTATATTATTTGAAATATGCCTATTGTTAATTAATCCAGATTGAGCCTCATCTTTATAGAACTGAGCACTTTTTTTAATCTTTTAGAAAGTATGTGGGCCAAGACTTTATAATCATTATTTAATAAACTAATTGGGCGCCAGTTGTCGATAAAGAGCAAATCTTTCTTCTGTTTAGGAATAAGGGAAATAATACCTTGAGTCATAGTGGGAGGAAGCTTGCGATTTTTAAAGCTCTCAATAAATACTTTCAAAAGAAAAGGGGCAAGAATATCTGAAAACTGTCGATAGAATTCTGCTGAAATTCCATCGTTGCCGGGTGATTTGTTAAATTTAAGATGTTTTATAGCAGTGGTTTTCAAACTTTTTTAGGAGCGACCCTAATTTAAAAAAATTAAAATTATGCGACCCACACTCTACCCCCCCCCAGTAGCATGAAGCAGGGCGGGGCCGAAAGCCGTCAAAGTGGAGTGAGCCCGGTGAAACGTGCACGCGCATCTGTATGTATATATAACTTACCTAATGAGCAGACCCGACGCCAGACACAAATTCACGGATGGGCATTTCATTTTTTTCAGGGGGCACAACTGAGATCAACCTCACTGCAATTCATAATATCATTAATTATGAAAATGGGCAAAAAACGAGGAAGAACTGACATACGCAACACAACGAAGGAATTGTAAAGATTGGACCTAGCCTATACTGAAGCAGTCTAAAAACACGTCGCAGGGCTCGACATCAATGCTTGTCCGCTTATCAGGGACAAGTAACGTTAGATTAAAACGCCAATAACAATCACCAAAACACGATAATGATACTGCATCCTTTAGTCTCAATGACAACCGAAAGTGCATAATGTAATAACGCTAAGTTAAACAAATAAGCGCAGCAAACAAAAAGTGAGTTAACACTGACAAAGTGGGTTAAACATACTGCGTTAAAAATGTGAAGTTTTTAATAACATGATACAGTTAAGCAGCATCACATCACGGTTGAAAATATGACAGATTTCATGACAGTTCACTAAACAAGTAATTAATATTAAGCCACTTACATTTTAGACGCAATGTTGACTGTTTTTGTGGTTTCAGCAGCGAAAATAGTTCAAAGATAACAGCAGAACCATAACGTGTCAGTCTTACTGCAAAACTCAACCCTGTCGTAACGGTGGCGCTTTGCTTAGCAAACAACTAAACATTTCTGCGCTCACTTTCGACAAACCAATCAAATGCATTTAAAATATATATTTTTTTAAATCAGACCAAACACATTTTTATTTTTATTTAGGAGTTTTTATTTCCCCTTGCATCATTAAAAAAATGGCTGTGATCGACCCCGCGCGCAATTTAATCTGCTGTCTATGAATTTAATACAGTAAGCTGCACACGCACATGGGTCATGTGACACAGTGGTGGAGTATTTTTTTATTTCGTGTATTTAAAAGATATTTTTACTGTGCTTTTATTCAAGTGTGCTGTAATTATTATAGTTTTTATAATAAAATTGAATAAATTATTTTAGTAACATTTTTTGAAAACTGGCGACCCAGTTTTTAATTTCCGCGACCCACCAGAGGGTCGCGACCCAGGGTTTGAAAACCACTGTTTTATAGCATCAGCAACCTCTTCTAATAGAATATCCTGATCGCAAATTTCTTTCTCTGAAGCACTAATTGAATGTACATTTACTAAAGAATCCAAAAAAGAAGTGGCAGTATCAACACAGTAGTTGGATTTATAAAGATTAGAAAAAAAATTATGACAGAAATTAGAAATGGTACAATGATCGTCAGAGATAACACCATTGATATTCAGACGGTGAATTGTGCTGTGATTACCCCTTTGTCTTTCTAGACTGAAGAAGTAGGAAGAATTTTGTTCGCCTTTTTCTAACCACTTAACTCTGGACCTGACAAAGGCTCCTTCTGCTTTACGCTCATAAATCTCATCTAATTTGCAATGCAACTCATTCAATCGCAAGCTCTTTTCGGGTAAAAGCAGGTCGGGAGGCATCATAGAAAGAGAGGTAATTTCAGACACAATATGCTCCTCTGAAGTTCTATTGAGTTTGGAAAGCAAACTACCATAAGACCTTAAGTATTTCCTAACTTCATATTTTAGGAGTTCCCAATATCTACCAAAGGCTCCTTCCTTTTGGGCTAAGTCCCAATAAAAAGAAATTAGTTTCTTGAGTTCTAAATTAACTGAATCATGTCTTAAATGAGAAACGTTCATTTTCCAAAAGGAACTACGAGATGGTGCTACAGAGGATAAGAATCTAATATTAGAGATTGCCTTGTGATCTGTAAGAGGAGTAACAAGAATATTTACTAAGACATTCTCTTTGGGAATGCTGTCTGTGAGAAGCCAAAAGTCTATGCGAGACTGCCTTGTTTCATTTTTATTACTCCAAGTATAAGTTTTTTGATTAGGGTCCATCTCCCTCCAAATATCTACAAGATTGTGTTTTTGCATAAATGTTTTTAAAGTATTACATGAAGAACCTGACTGCTTAGGGGGCCATCTGTCCATCATATAATTTAAAGTAATATTAAAATCTCCACCCACGATCAAAAAAGCTTGTGGATATTTCTGAAACCAAACAGAAATGATGCTTTGCATAGATTCAAAAAGTTTGTCATTCTCTGAATTAAGGTTGTACCCATAAACATTGACTAGTATAAAAATAAAATTATTTCAAGATATAAGTAAACATAAAAAATGACCATAAGTATCTGAGAATGTCTCCAAAACATTTCCAGAAAAAGTGTTTTTTAAAGCTGTTACCCCTGCAGATCTTTCAGAACCATGAGCAAACC
This sequence comes from Paramisgurnus dabryanus, assembly GCF_030506205.2. Taxonomy (NCBI): domain Eukaryota; kingdom Metazoa; phylum Chordata; class Actinopteri; order Cypriniformes; family Cobitidae; genus Paramisgurnus; species Paramisgurnus dabryanus. The sequence continues at coordinate 16,108,223 of NC_133338.1, read as the reverse complement.
AGAGATCGTTGTTCCACTGCGATCTCCAGAATTTTGCATCACCAGTAATTGTGGGATTTGATTTTGTTTTACTAATCGTGCTGTTTATAATCTTAATTAATGTGTACTGTTACAACAAAGATTTCTGTGCTGAGTACAAGAAAGTTGTCTGTGTGGTTTCGGTTGGGGGAGAAACAGCATATGCTGAGGAATGTACGTCTGGAAATTGTTAAGATAAGAGAGGGGCCTGAGGGAGAAAAGCTGTTGGACTTTAAGGCGTCCATTTGCATGTTCATAATTTAGAGGGAAGGCAAAAGATACAAATATCTAAGTTCAAATATTTATTGATCAGATTGAAAAAGTTTAACAGCGCTGGGTCCTCTCAAGTAGCGAACAACCAGCTCAGGAAGTAACATGCATATTTATAAGATATGTGACGTCGATCTTTCTTCAGAAAATCTCCACCCACAAAGGCCGTTCCCCTCGTCCATCTGACTCCATCACCACACCCAATTTTAGCCTGTAGGCAAAGATGGACACACATAGACAAAGAAAAACAAACTGTTCTCCTCTCATCCCTGGGAGCCCTGCAGTTCCTCTCCAGTACTCCTCCACTTTGAATAGCATGTTATAATGCTTTCTTAAAAACAAATCATTAATAAAACATTCATTTATAAAAAACATAAGCTGTAAGATGAAAGTGATTATTATGTAAAACATATTTCAATATCATGACATCATTTCATTATTTGTAAAATTGGTTATATGAATAAGGCACACATTAACTTCTTTAGATAGATAAACACATATTAAATCTTTTACTGCAATACTACTTCTAAGCAAACACTTTAATCATTATTAAAAACCATCTGTTAGCAAAGAAAACACAAACACACAGACACACAGGAGATTCTGTTCTTCAAGGTTGAGCTGCCCTGCCCCCATTAAGTTATTCTGTATGCAACCTTCATTTCATTGGTTAATACACATTTATCAAAGACAACATCTTATATTTATTACATCAATTATTCAATGATTAATACTGATTAAGTAAGAAATACATTGCATATTTCATCCTGTGAACATTAAGGCATTAGTTAATGACATAGTCGCCTGTTTGCTTTCCCCCTCAGGCCTCTCTCTTATCTTGATCAATACCAGGCGTAAATTCCTAAATTCCTCCTTGCAGCACACACACAAAAACTGGTAACTCTCCACTCTCAAACATAAACACCTCATTTCTACATAATAGCTCAGTGCATATTTGAAACACACAATGTTTATAGAATAAAATGATCAATTAAAGAAATATAAAAATGGAACAAAATCAATTTCCACAGTCCTTATTTGGACATCTTTGTAACTTCAACACTTTTAGCAATCAGCATGAAATGTAGGCAGTAAATATGTAAAACATAATTATTCAACAACACAACAGTACTCCATTGTTCATGAATTGGTTAAATGCATTCATTAGTTAAACATACTAATTTTCACTTTCTCTAAATATAACATAGTTATAAAGCAAACAACTTGTTTATTGAAACCATCTGTTCTGCGTGTTTTCTCTTCAGGGCTTTGTTATCAGCGTTTGCTGGTCTCTCCCCCAACCGAAACCACAGCCTCTCAACTTTACACACAGACATTTACTCACATATCTCAGCACAGAAAGCACAACGGCACACATCAACTACAACATGACATACCGACCAACAAAACAACATAAAAATCCCACAATTCCCTCTCTTGACCTCTGAAAGAGGTCACACATTTTCTTCTTCCTCCTCGTCCAGGTTCTGTAGGCCTAATAGGGGCATGCTATATGGGGGTGGACTATTCTCTTTTCTCTATTGCAGACACTATCAGTCTATTACACAGGGATCTCCATTGTTTATGCCAAATATTATGGTGACTATAATTGCAGTTATACCTCCTAGGGCCACAGAACCTTCCAATTTCCATATAGCTTCATCTCTGTGGAAAAAATACACTTATGCCTATTGGCTAATACTCAAATAACAATCGTAAATTCAGAAAGGAAAAGAAAAATTAAATATGAAATTAATACTGTAGAATTGTATAAGAAACTTAAGAAATTCAAAGATCAAAATTCAAAGGTCAATATGGTATGTAGGTTATAATGAATATATGGTAATTGTGATATTCAGGTCTCTAAACCCTTCTGTCAGGATTTCCAGCACTTTGTGGAAATCCAATTTATCTAAGCCACACCCCAGCCGGGGAGTGCATACACTTGTTATGTTTTCTTTCTCACACCACTCTCTCATACATCTGAGGCTGTAGGTAAAATTCTCATATGTTGGTAAATCAGTACAATTTTGTTTTATTATTAAATGAAAAATCAATCTGCCGTCGTCCTCATGGGTAACTGCACATTCACCTGTGTGTTTGTTCTGTCTTACAACCTTTTGTGTACCTTACTTTGCTTTGAACTGTACGGCTATACCTGCTCCGTAGGCACAATCTGTGCTCACATAGTGTGCTAGGGGTTCTGTTACTGGGCTGGAAAAAATGTCACCTTTTTTATGCACAATTTTACAGAGTGTTTGTTGACTTTGTTGTTGGTGTTGTGTGAGTGTTACCACTAATGTGTTACCACTTCCTGTTTGTCCTCTCTGTATTCCAGCTGATTCACTTTCACTTTCAACACTCTCCCTCTCTTGGACCTGAGTCCTCAGGTCCACACCTGTGTCTGTTAGAAACCCAATCATCATTTTTAACAGCTGTGTCGTTCTCACAATTTCGTTGTGTGGTAGCCTGGCAGGAAAAATGTTCAATCATAGCAGTTAGTTTCTAGAAATAAACAGCATTAGTTAGTGGCAGGATTGGATCCTACACCAAGGCGTTCCGTGGGCCTGGAAACTGACGACCTGTAAGCAATTCAAAGGTTGTGAAACCAGAAATCCTGTTAACAGAAGAGCGAATAGACATTAATGCAATTGGTAATGCGTCAAGCCGTGTTATTTTTGTCTGTGCACATAGTTTGTCAAGTCAAGTTTTAATGTCAAAGTCAGGTTCATTATTTCATCTTTGCTCTAACATTGGGGTGATAAGCAGCCCCGAAACTATATGTCAATTCCAGTGCGTGTTTGTCAATTTTGTCAGATCTAACTTTGTCTTAGGAAACCATGGTTGGGGATATAAGTGGTTTATTAGGCAGTTGACAACAGCCACGTCATTAGGTACCTTCACAGCCTGTAGTATGTGTCAGGCTTTGCTAGCATTTACTATAGGCCGGCCTTTCCTGGTTTCAAACCCACCTATCTGCCATATGGCAGTTCCATATATACTGCACCAATCACATATGCAGATTCACTATAAACAATCACCCTCTCTTCACCAGTGTAGTGCAAGGCTTTGATACCAGCTGTCATTTCAGCTCTCTGTGCTGACCGTTTACCTTTCAATCTACCACTCAGTCGTGTTACAAAATCACCCACAACTTGCTCAACCACAGCCAAGCCTGCCTTCAATTTGTCATTTGCTGCTCTGAAACAACAACCATCTGTAAACAGTGTGATTAACGGTGGGGTAGTTGTCAGTGGTACCGCGAACAAACCATCTCTCAATTTATTTGCTTTTTCAGTCAATGGTATAACAACTATAATTAATTACAATAATAATAATTTGTATATCAGTCAATGGTATCCAATCCTGCGGCTCACCCTCAGTGATCAGATCTGCCATGTGAACACCTTCATGCACATATATGATGTCTGGGCTGGCAATTTCCTTAAATACAAAGTTTGTTACAATAATCAGTTATTTTCTATTGTCACAGCTTTTCTTGTTTACCTTTTGTAGTGTTCTATGGTGTTCTTTTTTCTTTTTCAATTTATTTCTTTTATCCATTTTAATTTCCTTTCTGCCATAGCTGTGCTATGCCATATATATTTGCTTTTTAGCTTAATACCATCACAGTGGAGTTCTGACTTCCTCTGTAGATACCAAATTCAATTATGCATTTCTTCCTGTCAGATTAATAGGAGTCTGATTTGATTTCAGAACAGGTAGTCACACCTAACAACAAAGTTCTTGATCAGCCTTTAAATGTGTCTAGCTGATTTTCTCATAAAGATTGTCTGTGTCCCTATAGTAACAAGGTCTTTAATAAACATTGAACGGCTGTTTACTCTTTCCCCCTTTTCACTCAAAGGCTCGTATGAAGATGAAAAAGTTCATTGTCCAGTGAAGTATTGTCCAGTTTCTCTTGTCTCCAAGAACACTATTGTCTTTGTTAGTCTCTTTCTGGATTCCACTCAGTCTTTTTGGTGTTTCATCCTTGTAAATGTCTCTGACCATATGCAGTGCCCCCTTCACTGCTTGAGTTCAAGTATAGTCCCATTCAAATAGAATGTGCTTTCAGTCCAGTTTATGAGTTACTCCTCTCTTTGCAACTCCAGCACTTTGATATCACACACAGTTTTTCATTGTCTGTTTCTTGCCAGCTTTTTAGTCACTTTCTTGAATGTCAAAGGATGAGAATAATCAGCCCACAAGGTTTCAGCTTGACCCATGCAAAATATTGCCTTTCAATTTAAAATAAAATTTATCTGGTGACCACCTTCCACCATCAGATGAAGACTCCTCTTCATTTTGTTAAATCTTTTTTTGTATAATTTATCTGTATCATTCACCTTTTAACAATTTTCTGTCCTTTTTCAATTGTTCATCTTTATTTCCACATTTAATAACTAGGTCTCTACTCTTTTTGTCTAATCTGTTGTTTTTTCTTTCAAAGCTTCGCTTCTGTCGTTCTGCTAGGTTTTGCTTAATCCCATTTATGGTTTTAACAGACTCATTATATCACAGACACACTACATTTTCACACAAATAAAATCTGCATCTACATTTAATTCACCACTATTGATTTGAAAAACAGGCTGTTTCATTTGGGCTTTGGCTTTCTCATAAGGATTAGGTGTGTGCAAGGAGGGGTAGATCAATTTCACTGGGGGTGGAGCTGCAGGAGGAGCCGTAGGTGTCATACTTGAGTCTGGCTGACTGTTTCCTTGTTTAACTTCCTTTGGCTTTGCAGCTGCACCACTGTCAACTTCCCCTAACTAATGCAACCTCTTTCTGTCTTTTCTTAACATCTTTAGGATCAGTTTGGGCCATCATGAATTGAAATATTTTTTGCCATGGCACATACACCGGTGAACACACATATTCATCACACTCTTTCTGAAATTCAGCCATAATATATATCAACGTACAATACACGTTACAAATACTATTACAATACAATTTCTCAGACAAAACCACAACAATAACAGTAAGACGTCAATTTTCTTTTCCAGTATTCGTAGGCCTTACACCTCACGGGCTGCTGTACACCCCCTACGGCTACAACCGAGTCGGTATTTTATAACACCTAATGTATTAAAGGAATCCTCAACCTTATATTTAATTCTGTTAACTTACACCGCCATTAACAGTATTTATGGACCTTTCATCCAAGAGCCTCTCACTCCTTACGGCTACAACCGAGTCGGTATTTTATAACGCCTAATGCGTTAAAGGAATCCTCAACCTTATATTTAACAAAAAAAAAAAAAAAATTCAAAAATTTCAAAAAGTTTTTCACTCTGATCAATTCTTATTGTTTAAATAATCAATTTCAGTTCGGAGCTCCTTATCAACACAATTAATTTGATATATCCAAATAGCAGAATTCGATACAACAGGTTTCTGCTTACCTTGTTTATTAGAGCGCTCTTTGTGTTGAAATGGAGCCCTCCCTTACTCTGGTTTCTTCAATGTGAAACCCTCCTTCCTCTCACTCTCTCCTTTCCCTCCACAAAACGTCGGGGGTCACCAATTGTTGGACTTTAAGGCGTCCATTTGCATGTTCATAATTTAGAGGGAAGGCAAAAGATACAAATATCTAAGTTCAAATATTTATTGATCAGATTGAAAAAGTTTAACAGCGCTGGGTCCTCTCAAGTAGCGAACAACCAGCTCAGGAAGTAACATGCATATTTATAAGATATGTGACGTCGATCTTTCTTCAGAAAATCTCCACCCACAAAGGCCGTTGTGTGTTCATGTGTGTATGTGCAATGGCAAAAAATAATTAAATTAATGTTGGCCCAAACTGATCCTAAAGATGTTAAGAAAAGACAAAAAGAGGTTGCATTAGTTAGGGGAAGTTGACAGTGGTGCGGCTGCAAAGCAAAAGGAAGTTAAACAAGGAAACAGTCAGCCAGACTAAAGTGTGACACCTACGGCTCCTCCTCCAGCTCCACCCCCAGTGAAATCGATCTACCCCTCCTTGCACACACCTCCTCCTTATGAGAAAGCCAAAGCCCCAATGAAACAGCCTGTTTTTCAAATCAATAGCGGTGAATTGAATGTAGATGTAGATTTTATTTGTGTGAAAATGTAGTGTGTCTGTGATATATTGAGTCTGTTAAAACCATAAATGGGATTAAGCAAAATCTAGCAGAAAGACAGAGGCGAAGCTTTGAAAGAAAAACAACAAATTACAGAAAAGAGTAGAGACCAAGTTATTAAATGTGGAAATAAAGATGGACAATTAAAAAAGGACAGAAAATTATTAAAAAGTGAATGACACAGATAAATTGTATAAAGGAAAAAAAGATTTAACAAAATGAAGAGGAGTCTTCATCTGATGATGGAAGGTGGTCACAAGATAAATTTTATTTTAAATTGAAAGGCAATATTTTGCAATGGGTTAAGTTAAACCTTGAAAGGCTGAAAGCTCTGATCCTTTGACATTCAAGAAAGTGAATAAAAGCTGGCAAGAAACAGACAATGAAAAACTGTGTGTGACATCAAAGTGTTGGAGCAGCAAAAGAGACGAGAACTCATAAACTAAACTGTGGACACATCCTATATGAATGGGACTATATGGAGCAGTGAAGGGGGCACTGCACAATGTTCAAAGACGATTACAAAAAAAGACTGAGTGGAGTCCAAAAGGAGACTAACAAAGACAATACTTTTCTTGGAGACAGGAGAAAAACTGGACAATGAACTTTCCATCTTCATAAAAGCAGTTGAGTGAAAAGGGGGAAGGAGTAAACAGCCGTTCAATGTTTAGCAAAAGACCTTGTTACTATAGGGACACAGACAATCTTTATGAGAAAATCAGCTAGACACATTTAAAGGCTGATCAAGAACTTTGTTGTTAGGTGTGACTACCTGTTCTAAAATCAAATCAAACTCCTATTAATCTGACAGGAAGAAATGCATGATTGAATTTGGTATCTACAGAGGAAGTCAGAACTACACTGATGGTACTAAGCTAAAAAGCAAATATAAATGGCATAGAACAGCTATGGCAGAAAGGAAATTAAAATAGATAAAAGAAATAAATTGAAAAAGAAAAAAAGAACACCATAGAACACTATAAAAGGTAAACAAGAAAAGCTGTGAGAATAGAAAAATAACTGATTATTGTAACAAACTTTGTATTTAAGGAAATTGCCAGCCCAGACATCATATATGTGCATGAAGGTGTTCACATGGCAGATCTCATCACTGAGGGTGAGCCGCATGATTGAATACCATTGACTGATATAAAAATTGTTATTATTATAATTAATTATAATTGCTATACCATTGACTGAAAAAGCAAACAGATTGAGAGATGGTTTGTTCGCGGTACCACTGACAACTCCCCAACCGGTAATCATACTGTTTACAGATGGTTGTTGTTTCAGAGCAGCAGATGACACATTGACGGCAGGTTTTGCAGTGGTTGAACAGGTTGAGGGTGATTTTGTGACTTGAGTGGTAAATTGGAGGGTAAGCAGTCAGCACAGAGAGCTGAAATGGTAGCTGTTATCAAAGCCTTGCACTACACTGGTGAAGGGTGCAGTGTTAATTTTAGCAGCAAATTCTGATTTAGTCTTAGTCTTAGTCTTTTGAATAACACACCATTTAGTTTTAGTCTTAATTTAGTCATCTGAAATCTTTTAGTTTTAGTCTAGTTTTAGTCGACGAAATATCATAAGAGTTTTAGTCTAGTCTTAAGTTTTTTAGTCTGTTATGGAATGGTATTAAGGTTTGAATATGCAATACAGACACAGATTTAATGGTTGTTATAGAAAACACGTATTTTATTTTATTCTTAATGTCAAAAAAACTGACCGTGGCTTTTTCACCAAAAAAAAAATCACATAAAATAAGCATAAGGCCCGCTCTACCTAAAAATATACATGGTCCCTGAAAAAGATATGCCTTCTCCCTAAATGACATGCACACACAGATACACACGCGGGCAGACACACAGACAGAGACACACACACGCACTTACGCACGCACTTTGTCCAGTCATGTAAAACCACAACATCTACTATAATAGTAACGTTACACATTTCATTCAATTTGAGGACACTGAATATTTATACTCAGTATTAATTCAGACAACCCAATACAATCAATACAGTTCAGATGTGTATTCCTTTCGTTTCTATGTTATACCAAGTTTAGCGAAAACACTGTGGTTTATCTGATCAAATAACCTTAGCGTGTATGCTTACCTTCGCATGTATTTCTGGATGAGTCGTCTTTACAGGCTGTCGTCTTGTCATATTTGAAGTGTGACCAGATTAGACGCTAGCTCTGACATTGTTGTTGTTAATGAGACATGTCTTCGGACCGGGTGCACCGCAAAACGTTAGCGTGTTGCTAACGAGCGAAGTCAACTGAAATCAGCCAAAGCTGGGAACTAAGACTGTACAACTAAATATAATGTAAACAACCTGTTGTGAAAACAAACTTTGCCGCGGGTTTTCAAAATGACTCTGCCGAGTCCGACTGCTGCCTGTGTAGATCAACCTACCCTCAAAGATTCGCTCTGATTGGATTTCTTCCCAACTGTCCCACAAAATGAGTAGCTCTGATTGGATCTCTTCTCCATTCGTCCCTCCCTAACATTTTCGTCTTATTTTTATTCGTTGACTTAAGTGTCAGTTATATTTCGTTACAGTCTTCGTCATCATATATGATTTTATTTAGTTTTTATTTAGTTTTCGTCCGTGAAAAAGGTTCGTTGACCTTCGTCAACGAAATTAACACTGGAAGGGTGATTGTTTATAGTGACTCTGCATATGTGATTGGTGCAGTATATATGGAACTGCCATATGGCAGATAGGTGGGTTTGAAACCAGGAAAGGCCGGCCTATAGTAAATGCTAGCAAAGCCTGACACATACTACAGGCTGTGAAGGTACCTAATGAAGTGGCTGTTGTCAACTGCCTAATAAACCACTTATATCCCCAACCATGGTTTCCCAAGACAAAGTTAGATCTGACAAACTGACAAACACGCAATGGAATTGACATATAGTTTCGGGGCTGCTTATCACCCCAATGTTAGAGCAAAGATGAAATAGTGAACCTGACTTTGACATTAAAACTTGACTTGACACACTCTGTGCACAGACAAAAATAACATTGCTTGAGGCATTACCAATTGCATTAATGTCTATTCGCTCTTCTGTTAACAGGATTACTGGTTTCACAACCTTTGAATTGCTTACAGGTCGACAGTTTCCAGGCCCACGGAACGCCTTGGTGTAGGATCCAATCCTGCCACTAACTAATGTTGTTTATTTCTACAAACTAACTGCTCTGATTAAACATTTTTCCTGCCAGGCTACCACACAACGAAATTGTGAGAACGACCCAGCTGTTACAAATGATGGTTGGGTTTCTAACAGACACAGGTGTGGACCTGAGGACTCAGGTCCAAGAGAGGGAGAGTGTTGAAAGTGAATCAGCTGGAATACAGAGAGGACAAACAGGAAGTGAAACATCAGTGGTAACACATCAGTGGTAACACTCACACAACACCAACAACAAAGTCAACAAACACACTGTAAAATTGTGCATAAAAGAGGTGACATTTTTTCCAGCCCAGTAACAGAACCCCTAGCACACTGTGTGAACACAGATTGTGCCTACGGAGCAGGTATAGCCGTACAGTTCAAAGCGAAGTACGGTACACAAAAGGTTGTAAGACAAAACAAACACACAGGTGAATGTGCAGTTACCCATGAGGACGACGGCAGATTGATTTTTCATTTAATAATAAAACAAAATTGTACTGATTTACCAACATATGCGAATTTTACCTACAGCCTCAGATGTATGAGAGAGTGGTGTGAGAAAGAAAACATAACAAGTGTATCCACTCCCAGGCTGGGGTGTGGCCTGGATAAATTGGATTTCCACAAAGTGCTGGAAATCCTGACAGAAGGGTTTAGAGACCTGAATATCACAATTGCCATATATTCATTATAACCTGATTAACATTTTAATGCTTAAGAGTTTTGAGTTTTCTATAATTATTACATTTTACATTACTGTTGATTTTCTTAAAGTTTCGTATAATATTATAGTTTACTTTTCCTGTGTGGATTTGAGTCCACAAGAATGAAGTTGTACAGAACCTTGAGGAGGAGGAAGAAAATGTGTGACCTCTTTCAGAGGTCAAGAGAGGGAATTGTGGGATTTGATTTTGTTTTACTAATCGTGCTGTTTATAATCTTAATTAATGTGTATTGTTACAACAAAGATTTCTGTGCTGAGTACAAGAAAGTTGTCTGTGTGGTTTCGGTTGGGGGAGAAACAGCATATGCTGAGGAATGTACGTCTGGAAATTGTTAAGATAAGAGAGGGGCCTGAGGGAGAAAAGCAAACAGACATCCATGTTATTAACCAATGTTTTAATATTCACAGAATAAAATATGCAATGTATCTCTTATTTAATCAGTATTAATCACTGAATAGTTGATGTAATAAATATAAGATGTTGTCTTTGATAAATGTGTATTAACCAATTAAATGAAGGTTGCATACAGAATAACCTAATGGGGGCAGGGCAGCTCAACCTTGAAGAAACAGAATCTCCTGTGTTTGTTCTTTGTGTGTGTGTGTCATTTCTTCCCTAACAGATAGAAACTGGGTGTGGTGATGGAGTCAGATGGACGAGGGGAACGGCCTTTGTGGGTGGAGATTTTCTGAAGAAAGATCGACGTCACATATTTTATAAATATGCATGTTACTTCCTGAGCTGGTTGTTCGCCATTTGAGACGACCCAGCGCGCTGTTAAACTTTTTCATATCTGATCAATAAATATTTGAACTTAGATATTTGTATCTTGTGCCTTTCCTCTAAATTATGAACATGCAATGGACGCCTTAAAGTCCAACATTACAGAATGTGACTCTTGAAAGAAAATAAAATCAGTTTTAAGCTGCTTTGCAAATAAAAATAAAGCTTTCCTTTTAACAATGTCTCTCAACCCCCTAGTATTAAGAGAAACTAGTGATAAGGACATGTAAGAACAGAACAAATAGTAAGGAACAGATCAGAGATCAGTGAATAAACGAGAAAAAAATATGATTGTCCGAGCAACATCACGTGCAAAACAAGGAGTAGCCTTAAAACAAGAGCTGTCAAGTTAGCACTTAAAATAGCAACTTCAAGTAAACAGCAATTTAAACCGTCTCCGATGGACTATTGCACACAGGGAAAAGACGTGAAAAACCATCACCTGTTCTAGATAGTGGATATCAACGGCATAAATATCATATCTTGATTTCTCCTTCGGCGTGAATAAACACGCGAGCACCTGCTAAGAATGCCGTTTTCCCCACATCTCTGGCCTGTTTCACCAACGGCCACAATTTAGAGCGCCTTTCACGATCTCCTTTGGAGAAATCTTCTTTGAAAAGAAGACCATTAGCTTGGAGAAAGGTAGAAGTCTTGGCCCGCTTCCAAATTTCGTTTCTCAACATTCGGGAAGTAAACCGAATAATGATGGGTCGTGGACGGGTGTCAGCTGCGCTTTTCTTGCCCAGGCGATGAGCGATGTCAATCGTTTCCGAAAGCCGACCGGAGTCCTCAGGAAGTAAAGTTTGGCAGATCTTGATGGCTTGCGAACGCGCGTTTTCATCCCTGTCTTCAGAGACACCATACAACCTTAAATTCCATCGTCTGGAATAAGACTCCATCTCATCCATTCGCTGTTCGAGCATTTTGACTGGCTTTTCCAGGGCAAGCACGCAACCCTCCATCTTACACATCTTATTCTCCATCTCTTTAATTTCAACAAAAGCAGTGTCAATTTTCTTACTCAACTCATCAATTCTCTCGGTATTGCCGCTCACCAACTTTTCAATGCAATCAGACCGTTCATTAATAAGCTGAGAGAGTGTGGCGATAACTTCAGCATTGGAAGAGGCGGTTTTAATTGACTTCATTGTTTTCTTCTTAGCTGCAGGTGATTCGCTCGGGGTCACCGGTAACTTCGGGAATTCCTTTTCATCCATTATCATCTCTACTAGGTCATTCCCTTCGGCTCCGCTTAAACTGTAATCGTGACCACTACTAAGCAGCGTGTTTTCACTGTCCCTGTCTTGCTTGGAAGATGACTGCATTTTCCTGTTTCTTTTCTTACCTCCCATCCAAGGTGATTTAAAAAACCACTACAGATGTTATGCTAAGCATACAGCACTACCAAACAGTTAAAACTGTAGTTTACATCAATTTAGGCTAACACGTTTAACTTTGTGATGAAGAGCTCGACAAATCGCGTCAGTTCAGGCGGCCATCTTGGTCCGAACCAGTATATCGTATGGAAGTATGCGGTTTCGGATTCAGCCAACGTCTGTAGGATATGGAGTTAAAATCTTCAGAATTACCTGTTTTTTCAGAAATGTCGCAGTGCAAACTGCTGACGAGAGAACATGAATTTATGGTTGTTTACAAAGGGTCTTAATTTAACAAAACTTTTTTACTTAACAGTGCAAATGTCCTCACAGTATTATATATAATGAGCAGCCATATCACCCTGTAGCCCAAGACAGCTTGCCCACTGAAGCTAAGCAGGGCTGAGCCTGGTCAGTACTTGGATGGGAGACCACCTGGGAAAAACCAGGTTGCTGCTGGTAGAGGTGTTAGTGAGACCAGCAGGGGGTGCTCACCCTGTGGTCTGTGTGGGTCCTAACACCCCAGTATAGTGACGGGGACACTATACTGTCAACAAGCACCGTCTTTCGGATGAGACGTTAAACCGAGGTCCTGACTCTCTGTGGTCATTAAAAATCCCAGGATGTCCTTCGAAAAAGAGTAGGGGTGTGCCCCGGCATCCTGGCCAAACTTGTCCATTGTCCTACTAATCATCCCTCATACTAATTGTCTATATCACTCTATCTCCTCTCCACTAGTAAGCTGGTGTGTGGTGGGCGTTCTGGCGCAATATGGCTGCCGTCGCATCATCCAGGTGGATGCTGCACATTGGTGGTGGTTGAGGAGATTCCCCCGTTCATATGTAAAGCGCTTTGAGTACTGAGAAAAGCGCTATATAAATGTAAGGAATTATTATTATTAATTATTATATGGAGTTACGCAATTATTACAACAAATACTTGCACTGCCAAAGCGAACAGTGCGTTGATCCAGCATTTTAAGAAATGCTTGGCTAGACATCTCTGGTGCTGCCATCTTCAGCTCGTCAAAAGTAAAAAGGACATCTGTTGGCTACACAGTTTAATAGTGAGAAGTGGCAGGCCAGTAATCCTTACGGATCAGGTTATCCACTCCAGGACTCCAAGTTGCTTTTGCATCTGAGATCATATCGCCCTGGAAAAAGTAGGAAATATATACACAAAGTTAATTCTGACAGACCAAACTGTGTCATTCTGACAACTGATATGAGAACCTTTGACTAAGGATGGATCATTGTAACCACCATTCATTGTAACCACAACTATGGATTACAATGATTACAACCTTACAACCTCAACTATGGATTGTCATGATTGTCTTACCGGCCGCTATGTCTTTTGTTTCGTTGTTTTGTGTTTTTGACAGCTTCACACGTGCGCGTCTCTCACATGGGTGTCGTCAGTGTGATTTCCTTCACGTGTGTCACTTCACAGCTGCTCCTCATTTTGATGGCCAACCGGTTTGCTATTTTATCCCTGCGTGTTTTGTGCAAGTTCGTCATTGTATGTTCTCGTCTGCTTCTAGCTTGTCTAGATTCCAGTCTTGTCGTGTGAATCGTCATAGTCTGTTTAGAGTTTATTCCCCGTTCTCTGTGCTCTCTGCTACCCGTAGGATTTTGGATTAATAATAATAATAATAATAATATGTTTATTTTTTATAGCGCCTTTCAAGAACTCAAGGTCGCTTCACAATGTGGGCCGAATACAAATAATAAGACAAATATACAGGCCTATTGCTTATTATGATAGACAAACAAGCAGCAGGCAGATGGAGACAAGCAAACACTGATCAACATAAATCAAAGAAAGCAAATAACATATAACCAAACATACATTTTGATGGAATAAAGAATTAAAGTAAAGAAGAAAAGGATTATCGCCGCTGATTCCTCTGGGATCCTCTGTTTCCATCAACGCATTAAAGAATGCTTTTCTCTCTATCTCCGTGCAGAGGATTCAGGCCGCGGCTTTGCCGCTGTCCAGCAGTGTGGACTTTCGCCTCGGGAGCTGTCCAGGTTCTCTCTGTCCAGCACTCAGCACCTCTAACGCTCTCTCTCTCTCTGCCCACCACAGGATCACTCCCCTTGCCTCCCGAGTGTGGCGTTGTGCCTGGGCATGTTGTGGATTTCATTCATTCTCCATTGGGTCATCTCATTCATCTCCCTCCGTCTGCTGAGTGTGGCCTTCTGCCCGGACGTGTGTGGATCTCGCCCTGTCTCCAGAGTGTTCTTTTATTTCTCTCCCGTCGTCTGTTGAAGTGTGGCTGTTGCCCGGACGTGTGTGGAACTCGCACTGTTCCAGGATGTCCCGTACCCTGTAGATGGGGTCTTTATCAATGGGAACAGGAGGAGGAGGTACGTCATTGGTGCCACGGTCTGTGGAAGGAGAAGGTACAGGATCAGTGAAGGGTTTTTATAAAGAAATGTGAAATGAAGGTGAGATCCTGTATTCCAGGGTTAGGTTGAGTCGGTAGGTGACATTGTTCAGCTGCCTCTGCACGGTAAAGGAACCGATGTATCGAGCACTCAGCTTCCGGCAGACGAAGACGGATGTCTCTGGTGGGTCTAAACGATGACGGTTGGCTTGATCCTGATGATGTCTGACGGCTTGTTGTAAGTGAACGTAAGCTGAGTCCCAAACCCTCTCGCTCTGATGGAACCAGTGATCGACAGCAGTCTTTAAATCTGATAAAATTTTATGTTTCGTTTGTCACTGTTTGAACTGTTCATCTATTCATAACCATGTGAATAGCGGGTATAGCGTGTAGGGCTGTGACGGTCATTATATAACCGTGAGACCGACGGTTATAGTTGAACACCGTCATTAGAACTGTATAACCGGCAAAACCGTGTTATTAAAATATTTTTAAAAAATGTATCATAAAGAATGTTTAAATACTAATTAAAAACAATTGTTAACAGTCTGTGTTATACGCCCCACCGTGTTGTTCTCACGCAGTGAAAAATACAGAGCGGAGCAGACACTGACAACGCGCTGACATACAGGACAGACCAGGTTACTTTTCGGTTACTCTTGAGATTAAACATATTAAACAAAGTCTCACCTTTCAAATCATCTCTTCCTTCTAGTTAATTTATAGCATCAAATAAACATGAATGACCATAAGAAGGAATGTTGTTTTAACCGCGGAAAGGCGTCAGTACACTCCGCTTTTCAAGTACAAATCCTCCCATGCTAATCTACTAACTCTCCTGAAAGCACATTCACTGCTTGTCTTGCTGTTAATTTTAAATAAACGTAGAGCAAGTAGCTAATCAGTGTCTTGTTTATTCAAACGGCGTTTACTTCGCAAGCGTGAGCCCTGAACACTGCGTACTGTATGTGGAGCGCGTTTGTCGCGCGAGGCCATTGTCGGCTGCGTTTGCAGCGCATACTGTGCAGTTTAATAACAGTATAAAAATCTCAAGTTCATATTACTTTACTTTAAATGCATTTATGAGCAAAACCTCTTCAAGACGCTTTTTAATCCACATTCTGGTCCATGTAATGACAGATATAGACACAATTAAATCTGTTTCTCTGAAGATTATCAAAATAGATGAGAGAGGATTCATTTATGCTGAGCAGAGAGTGACAGCGCAGTCTTCTGTCAACAGTGTGTTTTTTTAAATATTTCATTGCTTTCTGTTAAATTGCTTAAAGTCATTACTGTTTAAAACACCTGGCATCACATTCATGATTTTATGGTAAAATTACACTTTCGCGTCAATCCACAAGCATTTAAACGAGCAAAACGCCCCCCACAGACGGTTATGTTATGAACCGTCACATTTGACTCACGTCATAACCGTCATCACCAATTCTGAAACCGGCACACCCCTAATAGCGTGTGGGCGTGACCGCATTAGAGATAATGAGCTCAGCCAGGAAAAAACTGTACTCTTTTTAAATTCAATACAGATTATAGAAACAGGCACTATTTGTTTTCGATTATAATTAGTTTGTTTAAAAGTAGACATTTAGGCTTTCTTTGGATATGTGTATCAGAGTTTCAATTGATTTTTGTAACGTGTTTTGAGAGAGAGGAGAACTTCCATTTGGAGAAAAAGTAGAGAATGTCCAGCCTCTAAGCAGACAATCAGCAAATGGATTGTAGAGGCTATATCTCTAGAGCAGGGGTGTCAAACTCATTTTAGGCTGAGGGCCGGATGGTAAATAACGCCATGATGTGAGGGCCGGATATTTTTTTTAAACCTTAGTGTGCTGATAATTGTGTTAATATTAACTAAACAAACCAATTAATTAGTTTGTTCAGCAAGAAAACTAGAGAAACACACAGCTCGTATGAAACTACATTTCATAAGGTCACACTCATACTGTACATACTATACACACATATTTACATCTGTACAAAATCCACTGGCCTTAGGTTGAAAAGCCTTAATTTAACTTAATTTGCATTATTCCTTAATGCCAAAATTATTTATAAAACCATTCACTTTTCTTTGGAATATATTTGTAAAGAGAACTTTAGAAAATGAAAATGCTAGATGGGGCATATAATAAAAAATATAATAACAAGAATTAAAGTGTGACAATCTGCTAAATATTCAATATGATTTACCTGCTGGCTTGATGGAGCTTTGAATCCATGTTTACAATGTTGAACTGCCTTTAGCAGCATCCCTTTCCGTTCTCTGTCTTTATTTTGTCAAGGCATTGGTGTTTTTGTCTACAAAGTGTGCCAACAACAGCAGATTTAGTGTTTATTTTAACTTAGAGCTGATCGGGAAGATTAAATCGATTATACATGTATTGTAACGTTAATACTAACCCAGTCGGCATTTCAACGTTGATTCAACGTTGAATCAACGTCAGGTACCAACGTTGAATCAACGTTGGATTACCTTTCGGTTTTGCAAAAAATTTCAACGTTGAAATCACGACGTTGTTTCAACGTCACACTTTCAACATAGGTGAATTATGGTTGATATCATGACGCAATTTCAACCTTCTATTTCCTTGTTGTTTTTAACACTAAATATAGATTTTTACTTTACACTGCAATACTCACTAAATTATTTACTGTAAACGTGTCATTTTTAGTGCAATTATCATATGAATGCAACTTGCTACGCATAACTTACAGTACAACCCCATTTATAAAACTAAACACTTAAGAAAGGTAAAGTTTAAATGTGGACAAATAAAATGGCAGGTGCCTACCCTTTCCAAATAAACATGAAAGCAGCTGTTAAAAATATTTTTTATGGATAAAACACATTATTTCAAACAGTTAGGTTTCCATTTAGTAGTGCAGAAGTGGAATTTTCTAAATATATAATAAAATCATAAAATATGAAACAAAATCATGTTTAAAAGTCATTTTATTAATCTGAATAGAAAAACTTTATTCAAGAAAAACTGCAAATATGAATTTTGTTGTTGGTTTAGTTGACAGTCTTCTTATGGCCACCACCACCCATCTATTCTGGCTCATGCTGTACTTAATATGATGACAGCATCTAAAAAGGGAAAAAACACAAGATATTTAATTTTCAAAAAATGCTGCATTATAGCCCATGTACAAAAAAATCTTGTTATTGCACATCAGGGCAAGATGCGTTTTCTTTGATAGTCTTGACTTGAAACATTGCATAGCCATCTGATGAAAGAACAAAGCTGTTGTGTTTACGAAGATGACAATGAGGTTCAATTAATATCATCTACAGTGCATTCAGAAATCATACACCTTTCACTTTCAATTTTATGTTGTTGCATGATACTGTAATTGTTTAGATATTTTTACAAAGTAAAAACAGAATTTTAGAAACTTTTGCAAATGTATGAAAAAAGAAAACATCATATTTACATTATACATATTCAGACCCTTTGCAACAACTGAGGTTGCTGAGATGTTTCTACACCTTAAATCGTCCTGATGAACACAAAGATTTTTTAAGGAATGTCTGCAACCAAACTGACCAGAAGCACCATTGACTTACATAGTAGGATAAAGAATACTATGGTAGTGAATGGTGCTTCTGATCGATGTGGTTACAAATGAATCCAATACTGAATGCTTAAGTGATATTAACTTTATATTTTCAACACCCCTAAAAGAGATGCTTAACAAATCAAACACTGACAGGTTGCTTTACGTGTGGGTCAAACAGCCTTTTGTGTAGTCCCTTACCAATGAAATCGAAGATGGACTTCAGAACTTCTGGATTGTCTGTGTAAGCCTTTAAACTCGCCCAGACCAGCAAGGCATCTTGTTAGCAGACATCCCGACCTGATCAAAAACTTTTGATTAGGAGATGTTTTAATCCTATTTTTAATACATGTTTTACAAACTTACCACAGGTGATCTGGCAAAGCGACTTACGAAACAGCATCTTCCCAAATCTCCTCTTCAGGCTCATCTTAGCGATCATTGCATTTGATAAAGTTTGGAAAAAGAAAAACATATTTCATTAGTATAGAAATATAAATGTAATCTTTTGGTTAGAAATACAGAAAACTGTGGCCCAAGTACAACTTTTAAAGAAATTAAGAATGTTTACATTTTTTGTCATAACACTATTCATTACCTTTTAAGAAGGAATGATTTGGGGATCTGGAAAGACACACTACTTCACCTCTCTGTATTTTATCACACGTCTTCAAATTGCATGTTGATCTGCCTACAATTTAAAACACATAAAATAAAAACAAGTCATAGCCCCTTTTAAAAAGAAAACATAAATTGTGAAATACAAAACACTGCATCTTAATTATTAGGATTAGTAGAATTTGATTTGGTTACAAAACAAATATTAAATTCATTGTAAGGTTTTAGGGGAAACGTTTCACAAAAAAGAAATGGTAAATTACGGATTTCTATTACAACATGGTATCTTGGTGGTGCATTACCAGGGTAGGTGGTAGCTCATTGACAATTAAAAAAAATTATGATTAAAGCCATAATACATAAAGATAAGAACAAATAAATGCTGTCACGTACACCACCACAAAGACCCATTTTTTTCCTGTCAATATGAAGCCTCTATAAAACTTGCATCAACATCCACTCTGAACACTGGATTTACTTTTGTCTCTGTCTACTGAAAACAAAGTGTTTGAAATATGTAGGCCTACATACTGTAGAAGGAATAGTGGCATACAAAAGAAATTAATTGCTGTGCTGAAAAGTAACCATTGTATCCTAAATTAGTTTCTTATATTTTCCTAATGACAATGATAAACCAGTCTTGAGAAACAAGTAGCAGGTGTTTTTAAAAAGCCACTCTCAATTCTCACCTGTGAAGTTTCTTGTGTTTGTGTGTCATTCTGTTTCTGACCTGACAACCCTTGCTGTCTGTTTCTTGTTCAATCTTGACAAAATATAAAAAAGAAAAATTAGTGCAATATTGGAAGAGAATTCTATAATGACTTTTATCAGAACATGAATACATACACTTGCATACTGCATTTAAGTAAATACTGTAGAATAGCAGGGTTAACACAACATTACCTGATCCAGATGTAGTAGCTGTTGATGCATGAAAATCTCAGCATTGACAAGATCATCATCACTATTCTAATTTGAAGGGCTCTGATAACGAAGACATTACAAAAGAGTTATAAAAATATACTAAAAACAAGAGCATTTGTCTAGATAACCATTATTTTCTATTTCCATTAAAACTTGCTAACTATTCAACAAGTAAGAAAAATTACACCGTTACAATGTATTTCAATTCAAATAGAACATGCAAACTTACACGACATGATATTTTCGTACAAAGGAGTTAACTTAAGTGTTTCAAGCCGCTTAAAATCGTGGATACTGCGCGAATGACCGCAGGTGAGCGTCATAAGCATAATTGAGTGATTGCCATGGAAACATGAGGGTCACGTCGACTATCTTGTCCCTTTTAATTTTATAACTGCATTTATACACATTACCCCGTCGAGAAAACCTCAGCATGATTAATATTGGATTCGACGCCCATGTTATCACGTCATCAATAAGTTTGGATTAATGTCATTAACACGAACTGCTATACGTATCCGTTATTGCGAATTCGTGAGCCATAAAACACCAACATCTCATCTAAGTTTTAACACTTTATCAGTAATAGTAATTTGAGAAACTAAGCAGCTAACACTGACCGGACCGGACCGCACCGTACTCGAGGTGCTCCTCCAGGCTGATAGGTGTCTGTGGCGCCTGTAAGACCTCTCGGATATAAGTTACGCTGACTGAACTACGAAATCAACACTTTTTCACCGAAGTTGTCCAAAAAGCCCTTACATTTATAACTAGGTGTTTTTCTGAAGCAAAAACAACCAAGTGGTTAAGTTGATAAAAACACACCTCATATTAATTTATTAATATTCATAATAACGAAATCCAATTTCGGCGGGAACATCCCGTGGACTAGTAAATTAACTACTATAACGAATACATTCGCAACTAACAGAAAAAAAACCCGATTTGGCATCGTGCTTTTTTGTCATACCACTTTGTATATGTGAATAAAATAACGTTATACGTTTACATTGACTTATATTTCCTTACCTCTTCTTTCTCTGAAGCATTTTCTCGTGTGATACGCAAGATCTCGCAGACAGCCGTTAAAACAGTCCAGTCTCGTGTAATCTCGCGAGATTACCTTGCTACCTGTATATTCAATTATTTGTTACATTTTTTTATAATTTCATCAATATTATAAAATGAGTTTTTACTTTTTTTTTCTGAATGATTCACATATTATAAAACATTATTTTATTGTCTCTCTGCAACCATTTACTTCACTGTTGTTTCAACGTTGTTTCAACGTTGAATCAACGTTGAACAAACAACTGACGTTATTTCAACCAAATTTCAACGTTGATTTTTAAGCATTTTATTAACCTTTTTCAACCGTTTACCATTCACCGTTGTTTCAACGTTGAACAAACAACTGACCTAATTTCAACCAAATTTCAACGTTGAAGGTCGGTCATATGCCCGCTGGGAAGAATGAGGCTATTTTGCTTGCTAAGTTGTTAGCACTTTTAGAACACCGACAGCAAACCATTACCGGAAGAAATACATAAACAAACTTCCAAATTACTAATTCTGCGGTTTAACAACTGATATAATGTAATGAATCTACCTGTTAATGCAACGAACTTCGGAATCTGTCATCTTCGCTCTCCAGGCAGAGAGTGGACACAGAGATGCTGCGGAGCGGGCGGGAAAACACGAAGTGGATTACTGGAATCAGTGGATCTTTAGCGAACAGAAAGTAATTTCCCTAAAGTAAGTAATTTCCCCAAAATGTAATTTCCATGACACAGCATTAAGTTCCCCCGAAAGGGAACATCTCAGTTATAATTGTAATATTTTTTCCTTAAGATAGGAAAGGAGATGCTGCCTCTTTGCCTTAAATCTTTGTGCCTGTAGCACTTTCTTAATTTTAGCAGAAGCTGTTTGACCTAGTTTTCACTTCCTATTCATAGCTTCGGGACGCGATGTCACAGCAACCTCATCCGCTGGCATCCATTTATAGACCTAGATTGACACATTATTCACTCATGTCACACTGCATATTGTTCCCCAAAATGTTATCTAATACTACATATTATTAACAGAATGAAGGGGCCCTCTGGGCAGTGGGGGCCCTATAATTGTCATCACCTTTCACCTCAATTATGCATGCACTGTATTTGATCTAGTATTACCATAGCAAAACCAAGAACCTGTGACTGAGGAATTTGTTCAGAATATTTTAGTCATTAAGAAAATGATTCAAGACTTGTCATTTTTCCTTTCTCCTTGCTGAAAAAAACAGCATTCCAGCAAGACCAGCATGTGTTGTGTTTTGGTGCTGGTTTGCTAGTGAACACCAGCTAAACCAGCACCATCATTAGCAACAGCTAAACCAGCACCAAACCAGCATTAGCACCAACTAAACCAGCACCAAACCAGCATTAGCACCAGCATCCCATGCTGGTCATACCAGCAAGACCAGCATATGTTGTGTTTTGGTGCTGGTATGCTGGTGACCACCAGCTAAACCAGCATAATTCCCATGCTGGTTTGATGCTGGTTTTTTCAGCAGGGCTCACAAACACTAAACGACTATTTTAAATCTACCAAGCACAAATCAAGAGACTCATAGGCTCAAATATTTTGAGATCAATAAAATGTTTGGCTGCTCTCATGTGGTAGTATTAAATGGTCATCATAGCCTTCTGAAAAACTTTGTAATAAAAAAACTATGATCTATAAATTATATACTCTGAAACTGTAAAGAATATTGAATTTCAAATATTATTCTTAAAGGGATACTTCACCGATTTGCGTTAAGCTTTGTATTGTTAGAACCCCATGTTTTTGAATGGTCATGCATCATTCCCTCAGTTTCCCCTGAGACGGGATAAATACAGATTTCAGTGTTCCACTTCCTTCTTTCAATGATGTAAAAATCGTCATTTTGCGTCATTGAAAGAAGGAAGTGCTATATCTTTGTCGAGGGTGAAAGACTGCAGACACTCATTCCTCATTTTTCGAGATGGGTCTGGCTGCAGACTACGGGCGAGTGGAGCTCCACAGGAAACACGTGACCTCCACTAGCGGGTCAGTGGAAATGCGTCACCTAATCTTCACGTATTATAAAGGTAGTTAAAATAATCAGGGGTTTTATTAAATGCTTGAAAGAACAAAAAAGAAACAAACACAAATTGTCATCATTGTCATATAACAATAAAATAATATACCAGTGTCCAACAGTCTTTCAGTCCAGATTAAGTGCCAAGTCCTAAAATACAGCCATTGTTCTAATAACTTTCAGGTTTTTAGAAAATTCAGTAGTGTCAAAATACATCTCATGTTTAAATCTTTAAAAAAAGGGGTTGCACAAAAGCCAAAAATAACATTTCTGTATGTACATTTAAAATTATGATAAACATAAAATTTTATATAGTCACAAAAGTCACACCAAAATGTCAGTGTGTGATAGTTAAATAATCGTACCAAAGCGGTATACTAAGCTTTTATGGTTTTTATGACACGAAGGGGCTGAATGCTTTCTCTCCAGCAATTTGCACTAGACATTTAAACATAGCAGTGGAATTAAAACCTGTATTTTGAGTGCCTCTGCCTTTTGTTCATGTTTGTTTTTAACTATACAGTTCAACTACCAATGTAACATTCCATACATTTTATAAAGTAAACATTATGTTGTGACATTCAGATATGAACATCAAATGAATGAAATAATTTAGAACTAAATCAGAATTTTGCATTTAAAGCTAAATAACAACATGAGTCATCCCAGGGTTATGGATGTGACATTTGCAGTGAAAACTCAATAGAATACAGTCATTACCAATACATTTAACAACCTTTTTAAAGTTTTCTAAATATCTAATGTTAAGAGTCCAGACAATCGCTATCAGTTTATACTCAAATTTTCTATTTTAGATGAGGGAATCATGTATGCATTTTGGTTGTGACAGAAAAGGACACTGGTTTTGGGAGACAATACACTGTAAGAATTCTATAAATTAAAATGCATTACCCAGGAGCAATAATACCCCCAAAAATGGGGAAGGGATGGATCTTCAATGAACAAACTATATTTATTTAAATTTTTGTATGCACATTTATGAGGAATAAAAAGATTTACAGACATGACAGTTTTTCTTTGAAAATATAAAAATATGGGGAAACATGGTTAAAACTTTTAACAGACATTGCATGGGTATTTGAACCATGTATATATTGACATATGAGATACCAGTGTGATTAAAAACTTTACTTTTCGTGATAAGTTTGACATTTGCAAGGAATTGCTCATACAAATCAGCTACAGTGAAATAATGAAGAATCCACAATTTCCACAATTTTACCAATTTTAATTGTTTTTGAGTAAATACAAAAAACATCTTATGCTATATTAACAACATACATGAACTTTAAGTGACCACAAGTGTTAAAGTAAAGACACATTGTGCCTGCACACACACACACACACACACACACACACACACACATTCTGGTTTCCATGTTTTGTGGGGACATTCCATAGACGTAATGCATTTTATACTGTACAAACTGTATATTCTATTCCCCTTACCTGCCCCATTCCCTAACCCCAACCATCACAAAAACCTTTCTTGTACCTTAGATTTTCAATAAACATCATCTTGTTTGATTTATAAGCTTGTTTCCTCATGGGGACATCAAAATGTCCCCACAAGGTCACAAAAACACTGGTATTCCTATCATTGTGTGGACAATTGGTCCCCACAACGTGATAATTACCAGGTACACACACACACACACACACACACACACACACACACAAACTATTCTGTCTATGAAGCAATCCCAGTAGCCAGGGTGGTCATCTGAGGAGTAAAACCCCAAAAGCACTCCACGTTGTTCATTTCCCCAGAAGCCAGCCCCATAGTCTTTGCAAACTTGCTGCACTGTAGGCGCCTGCACCCAGAGATGGTTTACGGTTTTCTGTAAATTCTCCGGTGTCTTTCTGACAGTCTACTCTATTGTCTCCACTCTATTACAGTAAATCTATTGTTTTGTTTCTTGAGGCGACATTTTATTTATTTTAATTTAAGAGTTTTATTACATTTTATTTTATATTTGAATGCACAATTGTTATTTATAAGAATTCAGATGTTTACAGTTATTGGTAACTGTCATATTACTATTGTATGTTTGACCAATACACAGTTTTTTTCCACTGCTACATTTTATTTATTTAAAGAAGTTTGTTTACATTCTATTTTAGATTTGAATGCAAAATTGTTTTTTAATAAATAATAATTCAACACTTTGCAAACATCTGTTATTTTGTCCTGGGTATGTTAAGTTAGTAAAGAATGGTGCCTTTAGTCTCTTCAAAGAAGGTAAGGTGGAAGGTATACAGTTTTTTATTAATTCAACAATAGTATCGGATCGGTATCGGGTATCGACAGCTACACAAAGCCCAGGCATCGGTATCGGGACTGAAAAAGTCGGATCGGTGCACCCCTAGGTATGTGTTTGTTTATTTACCGGTGTCAACGGTTCCTCATGTGTTCACTAACCCCGGTCGCTCATTTCGGTAATTGTTCACCTTGCCTTGTCTTGTCGGACGTTTCTGTGCTTTCTCTCTAGTTACCTCAGGTTTGGGTTTCGGCATCCAGAGGCTCGTCTTCACCCGGGATCTTCTCGCCTGTGGATTATATTTACTATCTCCATTGACTCTGTTTGTTTCTCGGAAACAGCTGGTTCGCTTCGTATTCAGGCGGTACACCAGTTGCTTCCGGGTTTCTCCGGCTATCACCATCCCGTGAGTGATTATCTCCAGGTATCGAACATTGTGGATTATATGAACTCTATTGACTCTGATTGTTTTTCGGAACAGCTGGTTCGCTTCATATTCAGGCGGTACACCAGCTACTTCCGGGTTGCGTCAGCTACCCTTACGAAAATTAACCATGGTTTTACTACAGTTAAAATCAAAAAACCATGGTTACTGTAGTAAAACCATAGTAACTACAAAATAACCATGGTTTTGACAATCATGGTTTTCAAAACCATAGTTACACCATAGTTAGTGTTATAAAACCATGGTTTTGCTGATAGTAATCAATACACCAAAAAACCATGGTTACTACACTTTACCACAATAAAACCATGGTTAATTTTCGTAAGGGTACATTTGCATCCGCAGTGGATTTCCTCCAGTCGATTGCCGTGTGTGGTTCTTGAAACATTGACTTGCTCTGCACCTATCTCTTTTCTAAATAAACATTGTTAACTTGCTATTGACTCCGAACTCTTCATTGTGACAATAACGTTACCTATAAAGGAGTGAAAAATTAAATGTGAAAACAGCCTCCTTGTATTACTTTTTAAGTTAAACAACAAACCCAACACACACATATACAAAACGATCGTGTACTTTTGTCACACCCCGGGGCGGACCCAACTATGCTAAGGGTCACACCCCTCTCAACTCTTCCACCTCGAGGAGTTTCCCAAGACCACCCCAATGACCAGACAGACGAGTATACTACAATTAAAATAAACTTTATTAAATATTTAAAAGGAAAGGGGGGAAAGGGGGAAGGGCAATTTAAAATTAATGTGTCTCTCTTTCACCTCCAGGGCCACTTGAGGGAAAGACTGGGGACAGGGGCTCCGTAGGGGCTCTGGCCCAACAATCCGTGGCGCGCTCCGCTTCTCCTGGAGGCAGAATCAAACAAAGGTCAGACAAGGTAAAGTACTTCGATGTCAAACGCTGTTCGTCCACCCGGGACCTTCGGCAGAACAGGTAAGTAAGGGTTTATACACAGGTTAAGTTTACTCCACAGGTTACGTTATTCACAGCACTGGGGATCTTCGTACACACAGAGCTTCACTTGTACAGATAGGTATTTGCTATAAGCACAGAACAGGTTTACTTCACAGGTCACGTTACTCACAGCACTGGGGATCTTCGTACACACACAGAGCTTCACTTGTACAGGTAGGTATTTGCTATAAGCACAGAACAGATTTACTTCACAGGTCACGTTACTCACAGCACTGGGGATCTTCGTACACACACAGAGCTTCACTTGTACAGGTAGGTATTTGCTATAAGCACAGAACAGGTTTACTTCACAGGTCACGTTACTCACAGCACTGGGGATCTTCCTACACACACAGAGCTTCACTTGTACAGGTAGGTATTTGCTATAAACACAGAACAGGTTTACTTCACAGGTCACGTTACTCACAGCACTGGGGATCTTCGTACACACACAGAGCTTCACTTGTACAGGTAGGTATTTGCTATAAGCACAGAACAGATTTACTTCACGGGTCACGTTACTCACAGCACTGGAGATCTTCGTACACACACAGAGCTTCACTTGTACAGGTAGATATTTGCTATAAGCACAGAACAGGTTTACTTTACAGGTCACGTTACTCACAGTACTGGGGATCTTCGTACACAGAGCTTCCCTTACAAACAGTGGGCTTTCGCTACAGTGCTGGTACACCGTATTCCTTCGCCCATCCACTCAAACTGTCTGGGCGTCGTAGGGACTAGTGGGACTGATGACACGGAGCCGAACGCTTCCCGAACTCCCCCTCCTTCTTCACCAACCGGGGTCATGAGTTGGGGCGAACTTTCGTCGGGGCTCCGCTCACCACGAGCTTCTGGTGGAAAGGTCAATACATACACTGCTACAACCCACAGTCCGCACAGTACACTCTTGGTAATACTCACTGGGCTTCACCACTGTCTGCTCTAGGAATAAACGAAGCTCTCGTGGACACACCCCGGGCACAGGGCTAAATATCCTCGCTCTCCTTAGGACCCAGGCCACAACGGATGTCGTCATCTCGCGACTCGTCTGAGGCTAGGCAGTTTGAACGCTACAAGCACAGCATACACACAGCAAGTAAAGCGTAAACGCCATCAATCAGTGAAACTCACCCACAGCACTCTTATAAACTTCACGTGGTTTTTAAATCGCCCTTGCCACCTGGCTACGACGATCTCGAGAGGATGGTTGGGCAGCAACTGGACCGCCAATGAGAGTAAGATGTGTGTATTCACAGGCCCGGCGTGTTGATTTCTCTCCCCTGGCTCACCTGTGTTTCTGTTTCCCCACAGGGCCACTGCTCTACTAGCGAACGGTGCTTCCCATCAGGTCCTTCGTCCGTACTTCCGGTCAACCCGCGGCTCACCCACGCTGTCCTCTCCAGTGGGGCCAGGGACCTCAAACACACAACGGAACACACAAAAACAACTCTTCGTACAAGTATGGCTCAGATAAGTACCACATCTGTTACTCACGCTTAGTTGTCCACAACTATTATTCGCTACACTATTGATGGCTCTGTGTTCACTCCTTCTCTGATGAAACTCCTCAATATTCCTTCGTCAACCGACTGTCCCTTTTCTTCTCTCTTCCCCAATAGCACGATCCAACCAACCTGGTCTGTCTGCAAAGCAGCAACACAGCGTAGACAAGTACACCACAAGCACCCCGTTTGATGTCTACAAAGGTCTTTTTATACGCTGACTCTTCCCCTCGTCAGCCTACCAGCGACCGCTGTGCAAATTATCCCCACCTGCGCGCAATCAGGCTTAATTTGACTTCGGGGAAACCCCGGAAACGAAATGTGGAAGCCGGGTTCCGCCCGTCGTTCATACAAAATGTGGAAGCCGGGTTCCGCCCGTCGTCCATTCAAAACGTCACCTGTGACACTTTCATTACTACTTTGTTTTAACACAATAAGCCATCAAAACATAGGTTACGAATATGTTGTCATGATCAGCCAACGTTAACATTCGCGAGACATAAATTGTTTGTCAGAAGAAAAAAATATATATAAATTGTTTATTTATTCATTTGTGTTCTGCTTACATTGCAGGTTACAATAACGTCAGTTTCTCAGTGTAGCCTATAAATGATTACCTGAATTCAAGTTCGAACCAAGACCTCCCGGCGACGCCATCTTCATTTCATAAATTCAAGTGGAGGTGACGTATTTCCGCTTGCCCGCTAGTGGAGGTGACGTATTTCCGCTTGCCCGCTAGTGGAGGTCACGTGTTTCCTGTGTGATAGTGGAGCTCTACTCCCCTATGGTCTGCAGCCAGACGTTCTTGCATTTTTCCAAGGTGGGGGCTATGGGTGGGACCCACTTAGGCTACAGACCTATTACAGATAAGTGGGTGGGACTTATGAAGATATCCGAACACAGATGAAAAAAAGATCAGCCGCCATCTTTATGCTAGGCTAAGCTAACAGACATTGTGGAGCGAGCCAGACTTCATGTCACAATAATAGCGGAAGGTAATCGATATGATATGAAAGAGGGTGATTTTGCAAGTGTGATGCTCTAATCCGCTGTTCATGACACCTTTATGAGCCACAATACAGCAAAGAACTGAGCAGATGGAGGAACAGAAGCCAGAGGAGTAGGCTGGAGCCTGGGGAAGATGCCGTAACCCTCGGCCTCTGCTGCGTAGAAAAGCCCAGATAGGCTCGAGCTTGGACGGACTAGAAGTGGCTGTACCCTCGCTGTGTGCTTTCTGTATAACATTTCCGCATCAGATGAGGATATGGACGTTTGTTAGGTGAATGTTCCAGGGCCAGAAGAGAGGTATTTACAGGTGTTAATTTCACAGACGTGTTTCGTCTTACTAGCACAAGCGCTGAGCCAGCGCGTCTGTGGAGTATATGAGCTTGGACAGACTATAAGTGGCTGTACTCTTGCTGTGTGCTTTCTGTATAATATTTCGCATTTGTGTGCAGGATGTGGCATTTTCTTCTTTGGGAATATTTACATGTTTGACCAAGCACTCTCAAAAATATATCAGAAACTGAATGTTGCTTGCTCCTACCAAGCTTCGTACCGTATATGGACAGTGGCGTCCTGGATACATATTTTATAATCCTAAACTGGAAGCGACAGCCAAAGCCTGCAGGGATAAAGGGACATCTGACTATAAAGTAAGTGTTTCTATTTTCTGTGTTATACTAACGTGGCATTTATGTACACAATAGGTGTGTTCGACATCGGCTGCGGCTGGATGTAACCGATCGGGGAGACTAGCCGCGTGCAGGCGGGGAGGAGCTGAAAACGGAGACGTGAAGTCGGACGCGCTGTGCTTCCCGTAGTTTGCGGCATTTACGTCAAGCATGGCTGATCACGTGTCGTTTGCTTGCTTAATCACATTAAACATGATTTGTAAGATGTAAACTACATAAAAAGTGAATTATACTGTTTTGAATGTCCGTGTATGAGCATGAGTGGAACTGAAGAGGCTTACAGCATCTGTTTTTACAAGAGTAAAGTTCAACATAAGCATTATTTAAATACCAATGTTGTGGGGTCTACGTTTTTTATCCATTTTATTTTGATGAAGATGACACAATATAACATCCGGACTACATGAAAAGAGCTTCAACTGTTATAAAAATACAGATTTGTGAGCATTTGTGGAACTGAGGGCGTGAAAATACACACGAAACACACGTGATTGTTGTCATGTGGTGAATCCGACCAATCTTGAAACAGCTGTGTCGTCATTACAGCCCGTGCAGCTCCTCTTAGCAAACTGCGCTGGCTAACTCAGGCGGCTGATCTCGAATCGCTCTCGCGGTACATAAAAACCACATGACACAGTCCCGTGCCTGCAGCGCCAGCTTAAGTCGGACAAAGTTACTAGGGCCATTCTACCGAATTCGTGCAAATTGCTGTCCTGGAACCAAAAAACTAATTTAAAAAGCATTAACGTAGGAAAATTTTTGATAATAAAAAAATATAAGCAAATAGCAATCAAAACCCAAAGTAATATTTGAGGTAGCTGCAGGCTTTATATATAAAATATCATCATTTATATAGTGGTTTCAATTGAGAGGTGGTTGTCCCAAACCCCAAGGTCTGAATTTCACCATAGAAAAAAAAATATGAAATAATTTTTTAAAGAAGTATCATTTTGAATACTTTTGTTAATTAAAACCAAAAATATATTTATTGGATATTTTCAGTAAAAATCATCGTCCCGCATTTTCACGTCACTACCGAAACATTGCATAGTTCGGTCAATAATATAATACTGCTTTAAGCCACTCCCCTCAATTTTGAACCAGAAACTTTGTCTGTGCCTCACTCCCTCGTGGTGGCATGGTGATTAGATCAGTCCCATGGTTTTGAAGTAAATGTGATCAAAAGTTTGGATATCAGTGTGTGACATTTATCAATGTCACTACCGATCACACATTTTTAATGATTAATTAATTTTTTTAAATTTTTTCTACTGGTCATTTAGGTTTTACTCATGTTTCAATGTCGAGAACTGTGCTGGCTAACTACGTACTAATTAGCTTCTTAGCAGTAGGATCAAAGTTAGCTTAAATTGTCACTACCGAAACAGTCACAACCGAAACATTTGTTGACTTTTCGGTTGTGACGTGATTGTTTCGGTAGTGACAAAATGACACTTGTTTCTTTATTTTAATAAATAAATAGAAACTTTCAAGTGCACATATATTCTTTTTCAGTACAAATAATTTGTCAGTCATATTTCTGTAATGTTGTGTAAGAAAAAATGATGACGTTGAAGGTCTCAATCAAAAAGTAGTTTATTCAATCGAAGCAGTAGCAAAGTACATGAAGCACTCTGGGTTCATCGGAGTTGGAGTGAACCCTGAGCAAAGTCAGTCTTAACACTTTATAGTTTCAAACCTGTTTTCCCACCCCTAATGCTAATGAAGTATCCCTTTAAATGTAAATTAAGACTAATACTACAAATGACCTCTTTATCTCCCACTGTGCCCAAATGGGTCATTGTATTTATATGATCAGATTACCTTAGTACCCAACTGTGTGCTCAACCAAGTGGTCAGATAATGTTTAGATAGATGTCTTTTATTATCATGAACCCTCTTTGATCTGTGTTGGTTCAAGAAGTCTCACATTTGCTCCCATACTACTAGTAAGGACGTATTACTTCAGGTAATATAATTGTATTGCTTGAACTGAGATTACCTTTTATGATTATCAAGCCTTTTAGAGGGATGAGCTTTATTCAATAGCTAAATTGGAGTGAAATCTTTGTCAAGGCTGACTATAAATTCTTACAGTTGTATGTGATTTGACTAGGACTACAAACTAGGCCAGATTAATTTAATTAATTCATAGTAGCTTGACTCATTATTGAGATAAATGAAGGCTATATGATTCTACCTCTGGTCTCATGGAAAACTTTCTGCGCTAATTTAGCGGGACTTTGACTGATTGCTTCATATAATTTATATAACAGATAGCACATGGTATCATAGTAAATTGACATGTCATTGTTAAGTGTAGACAGGGCAGGCTCACACTAATAATGTAAATGTAAATATCTTTGGTTAATTTGTAGAGATAGCTACAGAGAGAGAGGAATTGCCAGTATGCATAGACGGAAAGATGAAAGTAGAGCGGACAGACTGAGAAAATACAAACAAAGATCGAGGGAGGACCCAGAAAGGTACCAACAGGGCTCCAGACTGCCACCAATTGGTGGTATTTTGCCACCAAAATTTGAGAGTGTGCCACTGAATTTTACATCCATTCGCACATGTGCGACTAGTAAATTTGACTTTTTTTTTGATGTGACAGTGAATTTGAAACAGCACATTGTACTTTCTGCATCTATCATCAAAGTATGTGTTAGTAATACAGTGGAATTTTGTAGAAATGTGATTATTTGGTTAGCATGTTGATTTACGGTGTGTGCCCCTAATTTTTTTGGTTGCGCCCCTAAACTTTTCAGTTGGGGGCCACTTTGCTCCTAGTAAAAAAAGTTAGTCTGGAGCCCTGACCAAGAATACTTAAAAAAGCAAAGAGAACGAAATCAAAAACGCAGGAAGAAGGGATGCTGAAAAGTATCAAAGAATTATCTGACAGGGAGCAAAGAAATGTCAGAAAAGAATGGAGGAAAAGACAGGACAAACACAGGAAGATGGTTAAAAGACAGTTCTGTGTGTATAGTTCTTTTTAGAGATTGACCCATATGGATTTTTTTTGTGCCAATGCCGATACCGATTTTTGTTTCATTAGCCTTAGCCGATACAGGCTGCCTATTTTCTTGAGCCGATACTTGGAGCCGATACTGCTTTTGCTCACTCAGTTTACATTATAAATGTCTCAATTTAAAAAAGTAACATTTATTGAACTTAAAAAAAAACTATATTTAACAAATAGTAAAAAAAGGTGATGGTTCTATGGAACCATGAACTGCACTCTCCACAATGATGAGGAACTATCAGCAAAGGATATTGATTTCTAGCACTTTATTACTACAAATATATATAAATAAAAAAATTATATAGAAATAAAAACCCGCTTTGTCCAGTTATGATCAGCTGTTAGGCCGAGCTTTCAATGTTGTCACGGAAAGGTTGTTTGTTTTTAGTCACATGACCTGCAATCGCTTGTGGCTTCCAGCACTCTGTCTGTAAATAATGCCAGTGATAATGTCGGTGAACACAGCAGCCACATATTGGCCAATATACACATAAACACATAGGGCCCTATCTTGCACCCAGCGCAATTGACTTTGTCAGTGACGCATGTATCATTTGTATTTTGCGCCGGCGCACAGCGGGGTTTTTCCCTCCACAGATGCACGTCAGCAAACTAGGGAATGAACTTGCGCTCCCTGGGCGGTTCAGCGCAAAAAGGAGGCGTGTTGCGGCGCAAACCATCTCTTATGCTATTTTGCAGTTTCAAAAAACAATTGCGCTACTAACCAAAAAAAACTAGTCTAAAGTCAGTGGCGCGTTGCGCGTGGTTCATTATGCTATTTTAAGGGCGCATGCTTGACCATAATGTATAGCGTGCACAACGCGCATACACTTTGCTTATCTAATCTACACAGATGCAACAGTTATTTTTGCAAATCATAAATTGTTACACTTAAAAATATTAATACACGAGATAAGGGGAATCATAGTGGTGAGCATTGTGGTGATAGTTTTTATTTATTCTCATGCAAATAACGATTAAAATATTTTCATAACTTTGTTGTGTGGCTGTATTACGTTTATTTTATGTAAATAATAGTTAAAATGTTTTCATAAGAAACCTTAATGTATATGAACTTGATTTGTAAGAGTACTTTGGGGTTGGACCTTGCTTGCGTTTCTTGGGTCCGATTTCAAAGCCCCCAAACCCTTTCAGCGGTGAGGGTGGACGCAGCGATGTCCTCTGCTGGCGTCAAGTCCTGAGGCAGATCCACCTCCCGTTACACGGCGTGCCCGATTTATGCTGGCAAGCGTGGGATTCCCCCGTACAAGGACGTCGGTCTCCTCGGCTGTGAACCGCTCCTGGCGTGCGCCTGGTAAATCCGTCATAATAATAGCAACCCGCCATGGAACTTGCGCCCTTGCGTTTAAAGGGAATGTTGGCTAGCGTTCTGATTGGTTTATTTGACGTTACGCCCAAACCACACCTATGAATAATGAACCTACTTCAGACCAACCCCTTATTGATTTGCGCCCGGCGCAAGAGTTATTTCTCACGCCGGGAAAATAGCAACAGCGCCCAAGATCCGCCCACAAACTCCCTTGCGCGTTGCGCTTCGCACTTGCGTTTCAGATCGTTAAAATAGAGCCCATAAAATATACACGATACACATAAAACTCGCAAAAATCGGCTATCTTGCATCCCTGTAGCCCCTTATGGAACGGCAGAAATTCCACAAGGGGGCGTATTTGTTCCTCAGACGTTGCACAATAAACGTGACATCTGAATATATTCATTATAAATCGTGACTGGAAAGTGAGATTCGAACGAATGTCCGTTATTGAACTAATTGTATACACTATTTATATCGTAATTCGGTCAGAAATGTCAAGATTGTGAGATGAACAAATCGCTTTGGATTAAAAGGCTTGGATATTCCATTTCATTGGACTTTTGGGGATTTATGAACAATTTGTTTTGGACAATTTCACCGAAGTGGATAATGGGAAGATTTTGAAGGTAAATAAATATCCTAAATCGACGCCGCCCGGTTCAGGTAACTAACAAATAGATTACAGTTTTATGACTGCTAAAAATCATATTATGCTTTGTGTGTGCGCTTAATGGAATTCCGAAAGTCTAAGCTTTACAACGATGTGCCGCATGACCGTATATTTTGAAGGTTTAATGCTTCAAAGTTACAATGACGTAATGCAGCCTCACGTGCAAGGGAGGGGGTGTACCGTGTACGGCACAGTGTTCCATATCAGGTTAAGGTCTGAACTATCCGTCATCAGCGTAATGTCAGTGCAAAGTGCTTTTATGTGGTGTTGCTTTAGATATTTTTTGTGCTGTATGTTTTGACTGCATAATGCCAATCATTTTTGACTAACTAATTACTTTTTTTTTAAACAAAATATGGACAATCCAATATGGATGTCACTACCGAAACATTACTGTCACGACCGAAACAAATAATGTTCTAGAAAAATAAAATAGGTTTTGTTGTCAGAAAAGATGATATAATTTTATTTAGTTAGATAAAAATTTTAACTAATGAATCCTTGAATTTCAAATCTGTATCAGTGCATGTATGGCAATTATAGAGAAATAATGCTTTCAAAATGCATTTCATTTGATAAACCACTCTTATAGTTTTGTTAAAATTATATTTCTAATCGATATAACAATGAAACTGTCTTTAAAAAAATTTAAAATATATATGAAGAGTTTGGTTCCAAAACGCAACAAATCCATTTTGACAAATTTCGGTAAAAACATGTTTTCTATACCAAGAAAGTGACAAGATGAAAACCACTATTTTCTGTTACAAACTTTCACATAGCATCTTTAGGTTATAAAAACATAAGAAATTCAAATCCATAACTTGATTTTCAAAGATTTATTATAAAAACTAATTATTTTTTCCACAAAATGCAATAAATCCATGACAGTTTTTTATTTCAAAATGCTATAAATCTATTAAATCAATGTATAAATGTGCATTCATCTTTACCATTTTATATTTATTTAGTTGACTAGTGGTATACAATGATTAAAAAATAAACATTAATGGCATTAACCAAAACACTTACTTTGTTATATAAAGAACACATTGCTGCGGTTATATTTGACGTCGTCTCTTTACATTTTCACAGCGATCAGCTGTAAAATGTTTTGGTCCCGCTCGATTTTCGTTGACTTTGAGTAAAATAATGTAAAGTTTTCATAAGATCCTCTGGGGTCAATGTTTTGGCATGAGAAGCTTGATGCTGTCTGAAGAACAAGCAGCCGAGTGCCTCTCGCGGAAATTATTAGATGTTGATGGCTTACGTTTCTTTCCCGTCACAGAAAACCATCACAGGTTTAGCAATGCTATTAACGTATTATTTTGTTTTGTTTGTTGATCACGAAGTACAAAGTAGATGAGGAAAATTAGGATTCCGTGTACTCAGCGCGCCGCCATGTTTGTTTACATTGCGTGAATGGTCCGCTGTAATATCAGGAATGGATTTATTGCATTCTGTAAAAAAGGAGGAGTGGCGTTTGTCGCTTTTTGGGAACAAAGGGAGAAAAGATGACAGAATATCACGGCGGGTATTGGATTTTGCGTAAAATTAATTATTTACTTTTAACTACTGACCTGATATAATACTGATTTTGGCAGTAACTCATTTTTTTCAAAAATGGCGTTTATTGCGTTTTGGAACCAAACTCTTCATATTTAGAAGGTTAATGTAAAGAAAATCAGAATAGGCTATTAAAAACCTAATTTTTATATCAAATGTTGTTGTGTTTCGGTAGTGACCCATTTTGGGAGAGAGAAAACATTTCGAAACTGTATAAAAACACGCTAGGAAACTAAAGTGTCCAATCAGTAGATTAGTGTTCCTTAGATGTTCTACTATGTTTATGAATACAAAGCTTGCAGGAAAAAACACACTTTTTTCAAGAAGTTTTGAAGTGTCAATTTGCACCAATTCGGTAGAATGGCCCACTAACCGGAATGCACTGCTTCAAGTCAGCCGCCGATCGGTCTGTGCAGCGCCGCATGAAGTCGAGCACACCTCATAGCATATCTGAGTGGTGTTCCGATTAATGGGAGTGGCTTGCAAGCTGTGCATTGTGGGAGTTGTAGTTTTCCATACAAATGTGCCATAAAGACACATTGGGCCCTATCTTGCACCCAGCGCAATTGACTTTGTCAGTGACGCATGTATCATTCGTATTTTGCGCCGGCGCACAGCGGGGTTTTTCCCTCCACAGATGCACGTCAGCAAACTAGGGAATGAACTTGCGCTCCCTGGGCGGTTCAGCGCAAAAAGGAGGCGTGTTGCGGCGCAAACCATCTCTTATGCTATTTTGCAGTTTCAAAAAACAATTGCGCTACTAACCAAAAAAAACTAGTCTAAAGTCAGTGGCGCGTTGCGCGTGGTTCATTATGCTATTTTAAGGGCGCATGCTTGACCATAATGTATAGCGTGCACAACGCGCATACACTTTGCTTATCTAATCTACACAGATGCAACAGTTATTTTTGCAAATCATAAATTGTTACACTTAAAAATATTAATACACGAGATAAGGGGAATCATAGTGGTGAGCATTGTGGTGATAGTTTTTATTTATTCTCATGCAAATAACGATTAAAATATTTTCATAACTTTGTTGTGTGGCTGTATTACGTTTATTTTATGTAAATAATAGTTAAAATGTTTTCATAAGAAACCTTAATGTATATGAACTTGATTTGTAAGAGTACTTTTGGGTTGGACCTTGCTTGCGTTTCTTGGGTCCGATTTCAAAGCCCCCAAACCCTTTCAGCGGTGAGGGTGGACGCAGCGATGTCCTCTGCTGGCGTCAGGTCCTGTGTAGAGGCAGATCCACCTCCCGTTACACGGCGTGCCCGATTTATGCTGGCAAGCGTGGGATTCCCCCGTACAAGGACGTCGGTCTCCTCGGCTGTGAACCGCTCCTGGCGTGCGCCTGGTAAATCCGTCATAATAATAGCAACCCGCCATGGAACTTGCGCCCTTGCGTTTAAAGGGAATGTTGGCTAGCGTTCTGATTGGTTTATTTGACGTTACGCCCAAACCACACCTATGAATAATGAACCTACTTCAGACCAACCCCTTATTGATTTGCGCCCGGCGCAAGAGTTATTTCTCACGCCGGGAAAATAGCAACAGCGCCCAAGATCCGCCCACAAACTCACTTGCGCGTTGCGCTTCGCACTGGTTTTCAGATCGTTAAAATAGAGCCCATTCTGTCTTTTCTCGGTCAAATAGGCACAAATTTTTTATCTTTGCAGTGAGGGAAATTCTCCTTTAATTAATATATAAACAAATATTTTACTTCCCCCATGCACTTACCCATGTGTGCTGCTGTCCAATCAAACAAAAGTATTTTATTCTGCCTTTTTAAGG
The DNA here is from genome assembly GCF_030506205.2 of Paramisgurnus dabryanus. NCBI lineage: Eukaryota > Metazoa > Chordata > Actinopteri > Cypriniformes > Cobitidae > Paramisgurnus > Paramisgurnus dabryanus. Next base: position 16,069,848 of record NC_133338.1, on the reverse strand, counting down.
CATTAGGCAGTGCATTAAAGCCTGCTATAACGGGGATTGAGCGTGGTTCTATTGCAGGTCTTGCGGAGTTGTTGTTTATTAAGTGTGCTTGCAAAAGCACACTTATTGTTCTTCTTAAGTTTTATTATCTTTTTTATTATTTTTCCCGGGTAGATTTTTTTGGCCAGCTCTAGCGACTAGACCGTTTGACACAGAGAGGCCGTTCAAACTTTAAAATGTTCGGGCAGTACCGGTGTAAGTTGCTTGAGAAGATGAAGTCACAGATCGATGTCGTTCTTCCGCCATATTGGATAGAACACAAAACCTTAAAAAAGTTTCACAGGTCACAAATTTTGTCCAAACTTCACGAAAATCGACGTACACGATCCTTGGACCAAGCCTCACAAAAGTTACTAGAAGGATTTTTGATTTTCGGAAGCGTTTGCCCGTCACTGCCCAAACTAAATGTGCGTCAACGTCCCCAAAACAGGAAGTAGTTTATATCTCAGGAACGCTTTCACGTATTGGAACCAAACTTTGAACATGAATTTAATTCTCCAATGTGAGGATGCACAACATCAAAAGAAATTTTTTTTTTCTAAAATTTTACGCCGCCAAACAGGAAGTAGTTTATATCTCAGGAACGCTTTCACGTATTGAAACCAAACTTTATACATGAATTTGGGTCTCCAATGTGAGGATGCACAACATCAAAAGAACCATTTTTTTCTAAAATTTTACGCTGCCAAACAGGAAGTAGTTTATATCTCAGGAACGCTTTAACGTATTGAAACCAAACTTTGTACATGAACTTGGGTCTCCAATGTGAGGATAGACAAAACATCAAAAGAACAATTTTTTTCCTAAAATTTTACGCCGCCAAACAGGAAGTAGTTTATATCTCAGGAACGCTTTTACGAATTGAAACCAAACTTTGTACATGAACTTGGGACTCCAATGTGAGGATGCACAAACTAAATCGGCGGCACCAGAGCAAGCACACTTTTGCAGTTCGTCCCGAAATGCATTTTCTAGTTAAAGTAATTCTTCAGAAAAAAACGCTAAAGGACACTGCAATTCCGTCCATATTTACCTTCCCAGACACGACGAACAGCCGGGGCCATATACAACGCATTATACAATGGTATACAATGCATTCGTCTACGTTAGAGGTAAGACTCTTGCTAATACTCGTTTCTGATCACACAGTAGCCTTTACATAGTGATACGGTTGTTAGCAGTAAAGTTAGCAAAGTAACGTTAGATAGATAATGAAATATAAGTTGGCTTTTCTCAAAATAAAACAACTGTTAGCTACCGAGCTACTTCTGGAGTTATGCAAGCCTGTTGCTGTAAAGTTATTTGATGGTTGAGATAACTGCAGATACATTTGCGAGATGTACATTATTAATTAAATAATATTTATGCTTGCTACACGTAAATACCATTGCATTTTATCTGTAAAACTGTAAAATATAGTAATATGCAATTTATCATTGCACTTTACTGTATTGCATATAATTTTTATAGCTTTAGTTACTTAGCATATTCATATTCAGACTTTATTGATCCGGTGGTGAAATTCAAAAACTACCTGCAAAGTCAAACTTCCGCTTTTATTTTGGTGAAAGTAATGCAAAAGTAACCCAGCAAACATAAGGCCAGCGGGCCAACGGCGGACCACCGGTAGCAAAGTTGGCGGTCCACGGGCGGAAGCCGCCAGCGGCTCGCCGGAGTTTTGCCCATCGTTTTTCCAGCGGACCACCAGCGGCAGCCACTACTTTTTCGACAGAGGTCCGCTGTCGGACCGCTGGCCCAGCTAACATAAGGCCAGCGGACCAGCGGCGGACCACCGGTGGCAAAGTTGGCGGTCCAGCGGCTCGCCTGAGTTTTGCCCATCGTTTTTCCAGCGGACCACCAGCGGCAGCCGCAGAGGTCCGCTGTCGGACCGCTGGCCCAGCTAACACAAGGCCAGCGGACCAGCGGCGGTCCACCGGCTCACCGGAGTTTTACCCAACACTGTTGTCGGAGCTCCGTCGAGATCATCATCTAAATCCTATTTTTCTACTATCTTGTTCCTATCTATATAATATAACTCACTAGTTCATCTTAGGAATACCTTACCGTGACGATTATTCAACAGTATCAATAACTGAAACGATTTATCGCTGGTAAACACCCAGTATTAGCATATAGCCCGCTAGCGTAAACAAACGGGGAAACGCTGCTCCGTGCATTGGAGCTTCGTCGAGTTCATCATTTAAATCCTATTTTCTTACTATCTCGTTCCTATCTATATAATATAACGTACAAATTTATCTTAGGAATACTTTACCGTGACGATTATTGAACAGTATTAATAAGTAAAACTATCTATCACTAGTAAACACCTAGTGTTAGCATATAGCCCGCTAGCACTTGCTCACTGTCTGTTTACTGTAAATCTGCCTTCCTTTTCGATCTAATGGCGGACACATCCGATGTATGTTTTTTAGACCTTTCCTCACCAGAGCGGGAAGCTGTGGAGGAGCTGTTGCCCGGCATTCGCACCAGGCGGTACAGCGTGCCCCACATCACCCTGGCTCCAGGCACCCGGAGACGACCGAGGCATGCAACGAGCGATCACCCATCTCGATGCAACTTCACGGACCGCATTCGGGCGAACGAAGACGCTATCGCCCAGCATGAAAACGGTAAGACACCGCTTGTCATTGTAACCTGCACTACTTGCCACATGTACAGTTTAGCTTCTTCCGTCAGCACAGAGGGGTTTACATGTGTTATGTATTAAAGTAGTAAGGCTAACGGAGAAGGTTGCAGAACTAGAAGCGCACATCCGAACGCTCGTTGAGGACAGTAAAACCGCTAATGTTAATGTTTCAAACACTGTTTCGGGTGCGCCTACGGTAACGCGTAGTACACATAACTCGGTTCCAGCAACTGAGTTAACACGGTCGACTAACTGGGTGACTATCAGGCGGCGTAGTCATATTCGATGCCCATCGAAGTCCCCCCTAGTAATTTCTAACAGATTCGACATCCTAAGCAATACACCGGCTGAGACATCTGTTAAAGTTCCCCTCTGTTATTGGAGACTCGATACTTAAGAACGTGAACATTGAGGCACCAGCCACCATAGTTGACTGTATACCGGGAGCCAGATCGTCAGACATTAGATCCAAACTTAAAGTGCTGGCTAATGCTAAGCGTAAGTTTTCAAAAATTGTTATTCATGCCGGCGCAAATGACACCAGACTCCGCCAGTCGGAGATCACCAAAGATACTATTAAAGAGGTGTGTGAAATTGCAAAAACAATGTCAGATAATGTAATATGCTCTGGTCCCCTCCCCGCCTACCGGGGTGATGAAACTTATAGCAGATTAGCGTCTCTTCACCACTGGTTGTCAAAATGGTGCCCTCAGCATAACGTAGGGTTTATAGACAATTGGAAGCACTTCAGGGGGAGACCTGACCTGCTAAAGAGAGATGGCCTTCATCCGTCATCGGAAGGAAATGCTATACCCTCTAGAAATCTGACCAATACTCTTAATTCTAAAACAGTCTGACTACCCAGGGCCCAGGTCAGGAAACAGATAGATCGGCCTACCCGTCCATCTGTTAGCTGCTCTGACATGTCAAGATCACATATATCCCAGAACTTAGAGTCTATCTTACCAGAGTATCAACACATTTCAACTGTGTGCGTTCCTCGAACAAACGAATACAGAGCACCGTTTACCTCGTCTCGTACAAATCTTACTAACATAAAATTAGAAAACAATACGTTTACAGATGAACCTCGAATGTTAAAATTCAGCCTTCTTAACATTAGATCGCTTACCAATAAAGAACCCATTGTCAATGAAATAATTACTGCCCAAAACTTAGATGCACTCTCTTTAACAGAAACCTGGCTTAAAGCAGATGATTACATTAGTTTAAACGAATCCACCCCACAAGACTACTATTATAAACATGAACTGCGATTAAAGGGGAGAGGGGGTGGTGTAGCTACAATATACAACAACATTTTTAAAGTTAACCAAAAATCTGAACTAAAATTTTATTCATTTGAAATAATGCTATTAAATATGGAAATAACTGATCGTAACCATAAACAGCTCTCTTTTGTCCTTGCTACAATCTATAGACCTCCGGGCCATCATGCAGATTTTCTTAAAGAAATATCAAATTTCCTGTCTGACCTCGTAGTCACTGTAGATAAAGCTCTTATCGTTGGTGACTTTAATATACACGTTGATAACCCAACAGATACATTAGGATTAGCGTTTATAGATATTCTAAATTATCTCCGTATTAGACAAAACGTGACAGGGCCCACGCATACTCGTATGCACACATTAGACTTAATTCTGTCACTCGGGCTCAATATTAATGAAATCGAGATATCACTTCAGAGCGATGCAGTTTCAGACCATTGCCTTGTCTCATACACGGTACTTCTAGATAGGATCACTCGATCCACAATATGCTACCGACTAGCCAGAATAATAATTTCTACCACTAAAGATAACTTTATTAGCACTCTTCCAGACCTGTCCCAAATGAAACATGTAGCAGATAATCCTGAAGATCTAGATATTGTAATAGAAAACCTGAACAGTATTTGTTCTAACACATTGGATGCCGTAGCTCCAATTCGAAAAAAGAGAATCAAAGAAAAACGCCAGCTCCATGGTACGACCATCATACCGCAGCCCTTAAAAAGGCTGCTAGAAAAATGGAAAGAAACTATAGAAGCACAAAGTTAGAGGTATGGCGTGCAGCATGGAAAGAGAGTGTTAAACACTACAGACAGGCTATAAAAATTGCCAGATCTACGTATCTCAGCAATCTTATTAAAGAAAATCATAATAACCCTCGCTTCCTCTTTAGCACAGTTGCGAAACTGACTAGAAATAAAGAACAAACAGAACCCACTAATAAACTCCCACACAATAGTAACGACTTTATGAACTTCTTTACTAAGAAAATTATGATTATTAGGGAAAACATTGTAGGTACCCAAGCAGCCACCACTCTATCCAGTAATATATTTAACGCTAGCTTACCATACGAACATCTTGAGTCATTTAAACCTACTACAATAGAAGAGCTATCTAAATTAGTATCGTCATCCAAATCATCATCCTGTATATTGGATCCTGTTCCCACAAAATTACTCCAAGAGGTATTCCATATAGTGTCTATGTCAGGTTTAAAATACTTATGAACCTTAACAATAATAAGACATACTCAGACCACGAATGGGGTAGTATAATTCTCTGCAGGGAGAACCCAGATTGAGATGTCTCATCAGGAAACACTCAACTGTCTCTCGATCTGAGCCTCTCTGCGGACTGTATTTATTTAGGTTTTAATCACTGGTTATCGGTTCATTCTGAAGGTTGAACCTCACAGACCTTCACAATGGTAACAACATCACACATTTTTTTAAGTCTAGAAGAAAAGGATTGAATACATTCTACCAAAACAGAGATAGTAACTTGATGATGCAGCTTGAATATGCAGTAATCAAAGGTCATATGATAACAAGGGAACATTCTACCCACTATTTCACCTTGGCAGTTTTTCTGAGTAGCTAGTAAATATGATTCTAAGCAAATGATTATACATTCATAAATGGTAACATAATATATTAAAAAATGTCATAAGAAATACATTTTCTCCAACATTCCCACCTGTTTATCATTTATAATGGCTTTTACTTCGGTTGCAACCTGTTACCTTCTTAGGCACTTTAGGGTTAAACCTTTATTTTTGACAAATGACATTTTCTGCATAGTATCATCATAGGCTTTAGTAGTTCCCTTTCAGTCGGTCACTACGACGTCACGTCGTGACCGACGAATTGGGAACTCGCTTAGAGAGACCAATCTGCTTCGTATACTACTAAAACGCCAATGAACTTGGCATTGAGATATTTGCATAATGCTGGCGCCGCCCCGCCAGGTGCCTTTATAAGCAGCAGGTGCAAATAGGGAAATTAGCTTTTTCGCTTCGAAAGCCGGCTTTATCTGCTACTGAGAAGCTACTCTCTGCTCTTCTGGGAACAGTTGCTGAAGTTGATTGACAAGCAGTACTAACACAGCCGACGCTCGCAGTATTCCACTGCTCTGCATATTTTTTGTTTTGAGTTTAGTGTGTGCGTTGCCTTTCCCTGTGCGCATCATCAGCTGAGCACCTAAAGAGTGATTTCCCTAAAGAGTGATACGTGAGAGCTCTGTGTCTTTTTAAAGACAGCCACTCTCTCGTATATTCGGAGATCAGCGGCCTTTTCAGGATTGCTTTTCGTCCGTGCGATCTTGGATGCGAGAGGTATAAGGGTTCCAGTTACGTCACGAGCGCTGTCTTCGTGCTTGGGCATCAAGCACTCTGAGGCTGCGTTCGTGGAGAGTTTTTGTTCTCTCTGTGAGAGCATAACCCTCTTGGATTGCGGAGACGACTGACATTTCTACGGGAATGCTGTCCGCGCCTTTGCAGTGCTGACGCCGCCGTGGTGCGGCTGTCAAACGCTCGCAGGACGCTCTTCGCATCACCACGGTGAGTAGGACGGAGGATGCGTCCTCCACCTACCGGCCTTTCATCCTCAGCCGGTTGAGGCTCCGGTGGAGACTGCAGAGTCGTGTTCTACGATTTCTGCCGAATCCATTGGACCTCCTTCTGGTCCCGTTCACTTCTGCAGCATCAGAGGGGTGTCCAATTTTTCCTCCGAAGTGGAGTCGTTCCGGAGATGGCGGCCGTGCCCGCTCGAGCGGCGGAAACGGTAGAGTCGAACCGTACCGCCCACGTGATTGGTATTTCGGAGCTGCTCTTCTCCTGTGCCCTTCTTTCCCGACGGCACGAAGAGCTGACGTGATTTGCGGCCATCCCGGCCGTTCAGCATTCAGCCTCAGCTTTCACCCCTCACCTTCCTCACCAATGGAGCCGCTAAGGGAGGGGACCCCTTCAGTGAGCGGGGGGTTGCGATGCAGCTGCGTTCCTGGAGGGACCACCCAACCCTTCCCTCCCGTGTTTGTAGACAGTCGTCCGGTTACGGGCGCTGTCCGTCAGGCATGCGGAGAGGCGGCTTCAGCCCTGCACGCAATAACGTTGCTACAGGTTCACCAAGGATTTACGAGGGAGGCCGCGACCTTCAGTCGTGCGATGTCCACCACAGTGGTTCAAGATCGCCACCTTTGGCTGTGGCTGGCTGACATGACGAACGCAGGCGAGAACAACTTCTTGAATGCTCCTGTCTCACAGACCGGCCTCTTCGGCGAGGCCGTGGAGTCGTACAGCTCCGCTGCGCAGACTGAGGCGATCTCCTAGGCTTCAGTTCCCAGCCCGTTTCGTTGGGTTTTACGCATTATCCGCCTCGGTTACGAAATACAATTACCGCCACCACCCAAAATTCTCGGGCTTTCGTTTCACTATAGTGAAAGTGTCCGATGCACATGTACTGCGTGCATAAGTCGATGTCCTGCTGGCGTAGGATGTATCGAGCCGGTCCCTCTTACCGAGATGATGATGATAGGGTTTTTCCAGCCTTTATCTCATAGTACCCAAAATACGCGGCGGGTTACGATCGATTTGATTTACGCACCGGCTCTACAAAGGTGGTCTTTTTTTGGATGATAACGCCAAGGCTCGTATTTCAATATTCAGATCGGTTTGCAGCCTTAGACCTGTAAGACGTGTACTATTAATATTAAGTACACCATTCGAGCTGTCTCTCTCTCTCCGTGTCTCCATGAAAGTGCTAGTCACGGCATTAAAATATCAGAGAGAGAGCGTTGTTCGCATTCTGCTTTTATTTACGTCGACTTATAAAAGCCCGTTCTTGGCAGACGTGCGCGAACACAGAGAGTTAATGCTTCGGCATCTCGCTCATTTAAGTCATCAGGTCGACTGGGAAAGAGCAACTTTGCCCCGTGCAGAGGATCCTTTTTCTCAGTATGGAATTAGACTCGATTGACTAATTGGCGTGTTTTACAAGAGCGCGCAGCCAGTAGTTCTGACTTGCCTCGGTTTAATTAGAGGGAAGTACGCGGTCCCTCTGATACAATTTCAGAAGCTCCTGGACATATGACAGCATGCTGCGGCTGTGACACTGCTCGAGCTGCGTCATATGAGACCGCTTCAGCGTTGGCTTTACGATCGAGTCTCGAGGAGAGCGTGGCGCACCGGCATACACTGTGTAAACACTACACCTGCGTGTCATTTAAATTTTCCCCGTAGTAGACCCAGCATTTCTGATAGCAAGATATGCCTCTGAGGGGTCTCCTGGCATTCTGTAGCATGCGATGCCCTAAGCACGGGATGATCAGCCACGTATGACGGGCTTGCAGTCTCTGGAGTGTGCATAGCACCCCAACTGCCGCGAGCGGTGCGCTGTATATCTGGGACTTGTACGCTCCGCTATGGAGATGCGAGGGAAGGATGTATTAGTCGACACCGATAACATTGCGACTGTTGCGTTATTTACCGTTAAGGCGGTTTTGCGCTCTCGTCACCTGTCGCATCTCGCTCGTCATCTCCTCCTTTGGAGTCAGAAGCATCTGAGGTCTCTTCGTGCCATTTACATCCCGGGTTCGCTCAATACAGCGGCAGACGCGCTTCCCGAGCTGCGCCCCCGGCGAATGGCGACTCCACCTCCAGACGGTCCAGCTAATTTGGAAGAAGTTCGGTTGTGCGTAGATAGATCTGTTTGCGTCGCCGGACGATACCCACTGTCGCCTATTTTATTCACTAACCGAGGGCAGCCTCGGCGTGGATGCGTTGGCACACAGCTGGCCGCGGGGGGCGCGTAAATACGCATTCCTTCCAGTGAGCTTTATTGCGCAGACACCGTGCAAAGTCAGGCAGGACGAGGAGAGCCTTTTATTAATCGTCCGTACTGGACGACCAAGAATTGGTTTTCATAGTTAATGCTCCTCGCGACAGCCCTCCCTGGCGGTTTCCCCTGAGGAAGGACTTTCTTTCTCAAGGAAGGGGCACATTGGCACTCGCGCCCGACCTGTGCGATCTCCATGTATGGTCGTTGAGCGCGCGCAAGGTTTAGGTGATTTATCGCAAGCGGTATCTAACACCATCGACGCGGTTCGAGCACCGTCCACAAGACGGGCTTACGCGCTTAATGAAACCTTTTCGTCACCCGGTGCTCTTCGCAACGCGAGGACCCCAGAGAATGCCCATTAACATTGTGCTTTTATATCTTTAACATAGGTTAGATCAGTGGTTTTCAATCTTGTCCTAGGGGACCCACAGCTCTGCATATTTTGTATGTCTCCCTTAACTGACACACCCAGTTCTGTTCATGGATCTCTCCCTTAATGAGCTGATGATCTGAATCAGGTGTGTTAGATTAGGGAGACATGCAAAACGTGCAGGACAGTGGGTCCCCTAGGACAAGATTGAAAACCACTGGGTTAGATGGTAGGCTGTCCCTCCGCCATTAAGGTTGATGTTGCCGCTATTTCTGCTCATCACTCACTTATCAACAGCAGATCAGTTGGCCAGCATGATTTAATTATTACGTTTTAAGAGGCGCTCGCAGGCTAAACCCCTCGCGCCCTCCCTCTTTCCTCCTGAGACCTGTCCATGGTGCTGAAGCCTTCAGGTCTCCCTTTTGAGCCTTTGCAGTCTACGAGTCTGATGTTTTTATCAATGAAAACTCTGACCCTGATAGCATTGGCCTCCATGAAGAGAGTAGGGGATTTACATGCATTCTCTGTTGACGATTCGTGCTTTTAGTTTGGTCCTGCTGTCTCACTGAGACCCAGACCAGGCTACGTGCCCAAAGTTCCCACCACTCCCTTCAGAGATAAGGTGGTGAGCTTGCAAGCGCTGCCCCCGGAGGACGCAGACCCAACCATGGCTTTGTTGTGCCCCGTACGCGCACTGCGACTCTACGTGGATCGCACGCAAAGCCTCAGGACCTCAGACCAGCTCTTTGTTTGTTATGGTGGCCAGCAGAAAGGGAAAGCTGTCACTAAGCAGAGGATGTCTCATTGGATAGTTGATACTATCGCCCTGGCTTATAATCTTCAGGGTATTCCTTGCCCCTTTAATTTGAGAGCGCACTCCACACGGAGTGTTGCCTCATCTTGGGCTTTAGCTTGTGGTTCCTCGCTAACAGACATCTGTAGAGCTGCTGGTTGGGCGACACCTAATAAGTTCATTAGATTTTACAGTGTTCGTATCGAGCCTGTATCCTCTCGTGTTCTTTCCTCACCAGGGAGGGCACGGAGAGCAGACTCGCAAGTTGGCTTGCAGCCTCCGACTGAGGCTCCTAATTGAGTTTCAGTATGGAAGGCCATCAGAGCAAAAATGCGTAATGGTTTGAATTGCTCTTCCTCCGCTGCCTTGGCAGCCTTTGTTGCGGAGCATTGGCTGTCAGCCTTTCACTAGCTGTATTCTTACGAACCTACGTGTTTGGCTTGGGCTCCACATTGTGTCCCAACGGGTTCCTTTGTGAGTATTGTTCTGTGGGGTTAATCCTACCAGCCCACGTTTCCCTTAGCAGAGCACTGCTCTGCTTACACAGCCACGGCTGTCATTTTTACCTCAACTACGGTTGACTTTCGCCCACCAATAGCCCTTAACGGGGCGGTGGCTTCCGCAGCGTCCCTATACCGCTCAGATAGGGCGCTTCCCAGTCGCTGGCACTACTGTGGGGTTAAAGGAACATCTAGTGCCCGGCCTTCTGCCTTAAAACCTAATTCTCCTTCTCCTTAAGTGGAACCGGAGGGCTTTACGCAGACACTGGAAGAGGTCAGCCCTCAGTGGCGTTTTGGTAGGGATTCCCAATTCGTCGGTCACGACGTGACGTCGTAGTGACCGACTGAAAGGGAACGTCTCGGTTACGGATGTAACCCTCGTTCCCTGAAGGAGGGAACGGAGACGTCACGTCCCGTCGCCACAGGGCTGCTCCCTGCTGTGTATCGACCGGTCACTTTCTCCCGGCTTTCTCAGCGAAAAGAAGCTAATTTCCCTATTTGCACCTGCTGCTGCACCTAAAGGCACCTGGCGGGGCGGCGCCAGCATTATGCAAATATCTCAATGCCAAGTTCATTGGCGTTTTAGTAGTATACGAAGCAGATTGGTCTCTCTAAGCGAGTTCCCAATTCGTCGGTCACGACGTGACGTCTCCGTTCCCTCCTTCAGGGAACGAGGGTTACATCCGTAACCGAGACGTTTTCTGAACAACAGATTTATAGTCTTCTCCGTCTGCAATATTACCCATAAAATATGCATCAGTAAATACAGATTGAATCATTTTCTTTGTCATGCTTGAAATACATTGTATTATACAAGTCAAACACATACATATCAGAAAAAGAGCAGATAATATTGGAACAAATATTTTCAACAGTTATTTCCACCAAGATCCTCCAAACAACCATTGTATCATATCCTTAGTTGTAACAAAGTCTTTTTTTCATGGCGTCGCCCTTATACTGGCGTTCAGAAGTCTGGTGTATATCAGATGTAGATGTTTGAAGAAAAGATTGACATACCCAACAATTGGAAATATTAGGCATCTTATCGTATGTATGAGCTAAAGTTACTGCCTAATTAAAAATACTGTGATGTTCTAACCATGGATGGAATAATGGAACTGAATTGTGAATCAGAATAGAAATCAACACAGCAAATAACATTGTGTTTTGTGTTAATTTTGCTCATACCCTTCAGTGTAATAATTAAAAATGACCATTGGCCTGAAATTTTCAGTGAATTTCTTGAAGGCCGTTGTCATATATCTCTGCAAAAACATAAAAACAAAAGAAAAGAAAACAAGAGAGCTCCATGGCCAAAAACAACTTTGTTTAAACAGATTTGTTAGGAAGTACATTGTTTTAAGTATTACCAGGAAATAACTAGTTTTGACTCCCATAGAAATTATAGAAACCATTAGGCAACCAAAACATCAGAAGCTAAACATTTGCCCTGGCACAATATTATGTTGTCATATTAGCCATAAAGGCAGCAAAGCCTTTCTTTGTGGGGAAAAACTTTACACCAAATGAAAAAATCTATTAGTTAAAACACCTTATAACCCTTGTATTTAGGTGTAAGGTTATAAAGTCACACTGCAATTCACGAAACAGCTCTGAGGTGTTCTGCTTAGAATTGATAGAATTTGCGGGTGCCAAATTGTGTTTTTGACAAGTTACGTATCCACAAACAATTTCTTTCTCATGTTTCCTAAAAACCCCTCGCCCACCAATTTGCATTAAAATGTGAACACATTTGAAAAACGCCGAAGCGTCTGACACTGTATATCTGTGTGAACAAATAAGGATAGGCTTTTGGAGTTATGAATCAGTGTTAAAATTACTAGTTTCAATCCGTTCTCATTTTTCCTTTTCTTTCAATTTAAATTACCAATCAGAAACTCACCCGATTCACTCCATCTGAGTTGTCTTCTTAACTTCGGGTTCCGTCAATCCCGAGATCACCAGCTGAGGAGACTTAAAATGCCGGCCTGGCGAGGAATTTTCACCACCCAGGACTTTCTTCGAATTCCTAGAACTCGGCCGTCAACGGGCTTTGGCATGTCTCCTCCGCTGTTGATCACTGGATGTGTTGGAATCCGGCTCGAAGGACCAAAATGTCAGGTTTAAAATACTTATGAACCTTAACAATAATAAGACACACTCAGACCACGAATGGGGTAGTATAATTCTCTGCAGGGAGAACCCAGATTGAGATGTCTCATCAGGAAACACTCAACTGTCTCTCGATCTGAGCCTCTCTGCGGACTGTATTTATTTAGGTTTTAATCACTGGTTATCGGTTCATTCTGAAGGTTGAACCTCACAGACCTTCACAATGGTAACAACATCACACATTTTTCTAAGTCTAGAAGAAAAGGATTGAATTCATTCTACCAAAACAGAGATAGTAACTTGATGATGCAGCTTGAATATGCAGTAATCAAAGGTCGTATGATAACAAGGGAACATTCTACCCACTATTTCACCTTGGCAGTTTTTCTGAGTAGCTAGTAAATATGATTCTAAGCAAATGATTATACATTCATAAATGGTAACATAATATATTCAAAAATGTCATAAGAAATACATTTTCTCCCAGTACTAAATGTATTTAACTCATCACTAGAATTAGGCTACGTTCCAACAGCTTTCAAACTAGCAGTTATTAGACCGCTCATTAAAAAACCAAACCTTGACCAGGGAGATCTAAATAACTTTAGACCAATCTCAAATCTCCCTTTTCTTTCAAAAATATTAGAAAAGGTAGTGGCAAGCCAGTTACGTACATTCTTAGCAAATAATAGTACGTATGAAAAGTTCCAATCAGGATTCAGGCCCCACCATAGCACAGAGACAGCGCTGCTTAGATTTACAAATGACCTTCTCCTAACATCCGATCGTGGCGAAATATCACTCCTTATATTATTAGACCTTAGTGCAGCCTTTGACACAATAGATCACACAATCTTACTTAATAGGCTAGAAAACTATGTTGGCATCAGTGGTCAAGCGCTAGCCTGGTTCAGATCGTATCTAACCAATCGCTATCACTTTGTTTATGTAAATGAGGAGGAGTCACATCACTCCCTGGTTAAATACGGCGTACCACAGGGATCAGTTTTAGGTCCTATCCTGTTCTCGTTATATATGTTACCTCTGGGAGATATTATCAGGAATCATAACATACAGTTTCACTGCTACGCAGATGACACACAGCTTTACATCTCCTCACATCCTAGCGAAACACACAATTTTTCTTTTTAGGTGTGATGTTCGACAGAAATTTATCCTTCGACAGCCATATCTCCAATGTCTGCCGCACAGCGTTCTTCCACCTTAGAAATATCTCAAAAATACGCCATATGTTGTCTGCATCAGATGCAGAGAAGCTTATCCACGCTTTTATGACCTCTAGAATAGACTATTGTAACTCGTTACTCGGAGGATGCCATGCAAATCAGGTAAACAAGCTTCAGCTAGTTCAAAACGCTTCTGCAAGAGTTCTTACTCGATCTAAGAAGTATGACCGCATAAGCCCAATTCTAGCATCTTTACACTGGCTACCAGTTAATGATTAATGATGGAATGATTTACCAACCGACGTCCGAAAATCAGAGACAGTAGATAACTTTAAATCTAGACTTAAAACTTTTCTCTTTAACAAGGCATTCGCATAGTTTGTTTTAGCAATAGTACTTATCTCCCAATAGCTAGCTTGTACAACCTAATAAATAAATAAATTAATTAATGAATAAATTAAAACCTTTTTTTCGTCAACACTCCAAAGCATGGTAAATGACATTAATACTCTTTAGTAATATGCTGAAACTTTGAATTGGTTGTCGATTGAGTCTTAATTGCCAAATATGGTCGGTTTGCAATTTTGGTCTTTACCCATGGCCTTAAAAATAGTATGTCATACAGAACCGCTTGCCACTGTACGTTAGTATTAACGACGGCAGTGGGGCCTCTGGCCTTAGTCAAACGAGTTCTGTTTCTGTTTCTAAAATCATCAACTATATGTAATACACTTATCTCCCAATAGCTAGCTTGTACAACCTAATAAATAAATAAATTAATGAATAAACTAAAACCTTTTTTTCGTCAACATTCCAAAACATGGTAAATGTCATTAATACTCTTTAGTAATATGCTGAAACTTTGCATTGGTTGTCGATTGAGTCTTAATTGCCAAATATGGTCGGTTTGCAATTTTGGCCTTTTCCCATGGCCTTAAAAATAGTATGTCATACAGAACAGCGTTTTTCATGATATTCACCAAAGTTTAATGCCTTCCAGAAAATGTTCTTCTTTAAATATATAAACATACAATATACCAAATGAAAGAACAGACCCTCTGCTTTCAAAAAAAAAAAAAAAACGTTTCATCCTACCTTAAGTGGTTCTTTTGCAATCAGCTTTTGAATATGGGTAGGTTTTTGCAAAAACACCATATTTTGAGCAAAAAGCAGAGATAATTCAATTTTTATGACGGACTTTTCATAGAGATCCCATTCAGAGCGATCTTTACACGGACATGCAGCAGCTTGCCATAGGGCAATACTTCCGGTTTTACTATCCGCCACCTGGTGGATGATAGCGGTATTGTGGAAAGACGGAAAATCTCGTCATTGGCGGGGAAGCGTTTTCTCTTAATTGACGAGATATCTCGTCAATGGTGGGGTAAGAGTTAATCTCCGCTTAATCTCCTTCCGTTTCAATGTGTATATATATATCTCCCAAGGGTTTTTTCCTCCTAGGACTTTTTTTTACTTCCCCGGCTAAAATTCCGGGGTTTTTTTTCTCCTAGGGGGTTTTTCAACCCGGGGAGGCAGCCTTTTTGGGCTTAACTTCTATACGTTACATTAGTAATACATTTGCTTATAATGTTGATTTATAGCCGCAGCAAATTTAGCTGCTTGTGCTGTCGTGTATTATGTTATGCTATCTGTCGATTTTCTGTGCTTTTCACTACATCTATTATGTAAAGCTGCTTTGATACAATTACCAAATTGTGAAAAGCGCTATATAAATAAAAATTGAATCGTTTTTCCAGCGGACCACCAGCGGCAGCCGCAGAGGTCCGCTGGTTTATACCGGTAATGTTTGCTAGCTCCCCACGGTCGGTCCGTGGTTTATAATCGTTTAATCACGCTAACCAAATGTATTTCAACAGAATAATAAACAATTTACATTAGCAACTGCAAATGTATTAGTCAGTAAACAGAATAAATATCCAAATGCATATACATTTATCAGATGCATTAAAACCAACGTGACTTACAAATAAAAACAACCAGTTTACACTTTTCTGTACCCATGCAAAGTTATCCGTGATTTTACAATCGTTTGCAGTAAAACATGGTAAATATATAATCAACCATAAAGAATAAACATTCTCTTACAACAGCATAGGTTTATAGTACTACATTTAAGTAACCACAAACTTTACCATCATTTAAAAATATATGGTTACCATGGTTTCACTCCAGCATTACTATAATACTACTATACTGCCCTACAAAGCCAAAGTACAGTAACTACGCATTTGGTCAAAATTGAGTTAAAGGTTGAAATGGGCTTTGTGAGATATGTTGTGTCTTTTGACAAAGTCTCCTGGTTTAATTTTGTCCTATCAGAGAAATGTGTTTGCCAAAATTGCAGTATCTTTGACTGGCTGGTGTAAAAAACTTTAAGGGCATTTTTCTCAGTTTTAGTGTTTGCGTAGTTACTGCACTTAGCCTTTGTAGAACAGTATAGTAGAAGCACAGTAACAAAACCATGTTTTACCAAAGTCAAACCATGATAGGGTATACTGTTCTTCATAATACATGCCATTTTAAGAAAATGCATGTTTCAAGGTTACAAAAGATCTCTTAATCAGCCTAAGGTGAGTGTGACACACTGAGGAGCATATTCTGGAAACAAATCAATATCACAATAGCTCTAATATAATATAAGTCATGTGTTAAAGCCATGTTTAGTTAACAGACAGTTATTATTAAAGGGTAAATTAGCAGGATTTCAACCCACTTTGTGTTGATACAATGTCTGTAATATGTAAATTAACAATATTTGGATGATGCAAAAAATCATTTTGGCAGAGTATTGTTGACAAATAAATGGAAATAAATCACTAAAATTATCTAAAGAATAAAGAGTAAAAAAATTTTTTAAATATAAACATCTATTGTATTTGTGACAATATTAAGCGAGTTGAAAATCTGCAGAGTTGCGCTTTGGTGCAGTAATTACAATATATTACATTTGCCAGTTGTGTATGTCCATCTATAGATGCGATCTTATAATGTCCTTGTGAGTGTTAACGTCATCTGAAGTCTTCAAAGGTGAGACTGGATCCAAACAGAGCCGTAAGCTCTAGTTATCTTATGATGTGTATCCTGATGGACAAAAACAGAAAAGAAAAATGAGAAGGATTAGAATTGCTGCTGTTTATATTATTTCCAGCAAAAGCTCATTTGCACTTTTTATTATTTCATTACTGGAGAACAAGGTCATAAGATGTTTTAGTGTATGTGAATGCTTGTCTTAGAAGAAGTTTTTTTTTTTTTTACTTAGACTGAGAGAGTTTAAAATGTAAAAAAGCCTTGCCTTTTTATTGTATTTTAGTTAAAGAGCAATTATGGTCTGGCTCACAATTTTACATTTCCTTTGGTGTGTAAGCGTGTACTAGTTAGTACATGTTAACGATATGCGCCTTCTGGCTTATAAGAAATACCAGAACAATGTTTTGCAGGATTTTCTCCTGCAAAGATCTGCAGGTCCAATCAGCGAACAGAGGGGGGTGGCTAAGAATGATGACGTTGAGGTCTTGCGTCACTCTGAGTAGTTCAGTAATGGCAGCGGAGAAAGACGTGAGAAAAGCCATTCGGTCCGTTGTTGCAAAACTGCCGAATATACAGAAGTTTAAGCCGGAGCAAGAACAATGTTTGCTAAGTTTAGTTGGTCTGATCATTCGGACTTGTTGTTTCCGACCGGTTTTGGCGCATGATATACACCACGACCACACGTTAGTGATTGCCTATGGTAGATCCTGAGTGAATCTGGGCAGATCCAATAGTTTTAAACTTCAACAGGGGACCCTCCTTAACAGAAGTAACGCTTTGCAATGGAGCGTGGCCAGACTCTCTGTACAAATGAAATGAATGTACGAGAGTCTGGTTGGACCAGGCTAGAGCTAACAAGCCAAAAACCCAGAAATAAGATTTTATAAGCTGTTGACCCCAAAAAAACGAGCGTTTCAAAGACACAAAACTGGATACAGGCAACTTGTCATAGTACTACTTTAATTAGAACTATGCCCAGTTGCCCACTGCAGGGAAACGTAATCAGCGATCCACTTATGTCTCCTTAACCTGATAAGGAACACTGTGCTGTACACGGCACACCCCCTCCCTTGCACGTGAGGCTGCATTACGTCATTGTAACTTTGAAGCATTAAATCTTCAAAATATACGGTCATGCGGCACATCGTTGTAAAGCTTAGACTTTCGGGATTCTATTAAGCGCACACAGAAAGCATAATATGATTTTTAGCAGTCATAAAACTGTAATTTAGTTGTTAGTTACCTGAACCGGGCGGCGCCGATTTAGGATATTTACTTACCTTCAAAATCTTTCCTTTATCCGCTTCGGTGAAATTGTCCAAAACAAATTGTTCATAAATCCCCAAAAGTCCAAGGAAATGGAATATCCAAGCCTTTTAATCCAAAACGATTTGTTCATCTCACAATCTTGAAGTTTCTGACCGAATTACGATATAAATAGTGTATACAATAAGTTCACTAACAGACATTCGTTCGAATCTCACTTTTCATTCATGATTTATAATTAATATATTCGGATGTCATGTTTATTGTGCAACGTCTCAGGAACAAATGCGCCCCCTTGTGGAATTTCAGCCGTTCCATAAGAGGCTACAGGCTGAGTTTTATGCCTTGGTGGTAAAAACTTATTTCTGGGTTGTTCAGCTTGTTAGCTGTAGACTCTGTCACGCAGCAGCTTTTAGGCATTGTTATGTGTTTTTGTTATAAGCCAGAAATGCAATATAAAGTCAATGGAGAAGGTTGGATTGTTTTTCTTCCGGTGGGCGTGGTTTTCAAATAATGCACTGTCTCTATAATTCCTCCCGCTTTTACTCACAGCCTTCACATTAACTCCTGTCAGCATTGCATTGTGACCAAATCTTTCAAACAGGAGCGTCACATTTCCGGCTGACGTCAGAGGCATTCAGGCCAATCACAACGTACAGATTAGCTGGCCAATCAGGGACACAGCGCATTTCAGATCGATGAGTTCTGTACAAAATCAAAGCGTTTGAGGAAGGGAGGAAATCCAAAGCTATAAAAATGTAGGTGTTTTTAACCTTACACCACGCAAACACATTGTATTTGTATCATACCAAATACACAAAATAACGTTGTATGTATTAGTTTGAGGTTCTACTTACTAGTTATGAGATTCATAGCACCTTAGAGATGTTTTCTGACAGGTCTGCTTCAACAAATTCGTTTCTGTTACGTGTCAATAACAGTTGTGTGTATTATTTGTGTATTTTGAGGGACTAAACTTACGTGTTCAGCGCGCACAGCTCACGCGTCATGGCAAAGTCACACATTGACATAATCACTACGACAATTTAAAATCTCCTCAAATGATAATGAAATCACAAACTCGTTTTGTTGTCTTAATTCATATATGTCCAAATTACCACGCCTGCACATGGACTATATTGTATGAAACACTTATTGTGCGCTTAATTTCTGTCATTTTTTTATTCTATCCTTAAAATTCTTTTAAACTGAAATATTAAAAAAATATGTATGTATTTCGTTAAATAAGCCCTGTATGCAGTCTACTATTGTTTTTCATGTATTTTGTAAAGATTATTATAATTCTTAGTTTCAGAAACCTAGCGGCTTGCCACTGGTGTACCAACTGTGGTCCAGCAGCGGCAAGCCGCTGGTGGCTTGCCACCCAAGAAACGCAGGCAGACCGACAGCTTTTTTACATTGATCGGTTTGCAGAAGGTGCCCCGACGGTAGTCCGACCGGGTCAAGCCGCTGACTTCGTGCCGCCCAAAAACCGCCGGCAGACCGCCAGGTCATTGTATGCTGGGATTGTTCTGCATTTACTCACAGGTTTCCGGAAGAAGATGCAGAATAAGGGGAAAAAAGAACAATGAAATCCTCCTTGCATGGACCAGGTCAGTGTTTGTTTGTAATGTGGGAGACTTTACATTGGTTTGCAAGGTTCAAAGTTACTAATTGTATTATCTTTCATAGTTCTGTTATAAATCATATGTGGTTTTCCTGTGCAACCAGTAAGGGGGACATCGAGGTAAGACATTTGATTCTAATGATTCATTTTTAGGAAAAACTATTTCTCTAGACTTATTGATAATAATCATATTTTCATGTAGCTACTGAAATGCCGGTGGAAATCCATTCTACACCATGTGTGTAATGAGCATGAGTGGACAGATGATGACCGAGGACAGCATCGGTGTGACCATGCTCCTCTAACAGCACAGGAGTGGCATTTCAAGACCTGTCATCGCTGGTCCTTGACAAAAGGCTTCTAAGAGACATGGAAAAGATGGCACTGTTCAAACATACTGGTGAGAAGTTGCGCTTGTACACTTGATCGTTTTTCCAAATCCTAATAATCATGTTTTAATTTGTTATATCCCTTCTTTCTTTCTCTTTATATAATTGCACACAGGGCCGCTGGATGTCTTTCACAGCACACTTTTGAAATACCTCCCCAATGTTAGTTCCTGCACTACAATGGTACCACACTGCCCATAGCTGTACATATCTTATCTATATGGTTCTTGCTGAATATGAATATCTATTGTGTTTTTCTTATAATATATTCTGTTATTCTGTATACACTGCATTAAATCAATATTAGTTATACTACTATTAGGTTACTGCTACTACATCGCACATACATACATGCTTCATATTACATATCCATATTTATTCTGCCCTTACAAGGTAACTGCTAATAAACTGCAAACATTTATATTTTGTTTATATTACTCTAACCCACCGTCTGTAAACAAATAGTATACTACTATCTACACTGCACTATATTTTTTGCAGTTCTGGTTGGACACAAATTACACTTTGTTTTTTTTTTGTACTTGTACTCTGCATAATGACAGTAAAGTTGAATCTAATCTAATTTCCTACCCTTTACAGGGGAAGCACGGTTCAACCAAATGTTCTGCAAGAGATCCAACCCACATGAAAAAATACTGTAGTATACTTTAGTATTTACTATAGTAAACTGTAGTAAATTATAGTATATTATAGTATTTACTACACATACCATAGTATTAACTATAGTAAACTGATAATCTGTAGTAAAGACCATACTATACGTTAGTTCTTACTACAGTAAACTATAGTGTATTGTAGTATACTATAGTATATAATAGTATTTACTGTACATACCATAGTATTGACTATAGTAAAGTGATAAACTGTAGTAAACTTTAGTTCTTACTACACTAAACTATAGTAAATTATATTATTTACTACACATACCATAGTATTAACTAAACTGATAAACTGTAGTAAGTACCATATACTTTAGTTCTTACTTGTCATGACTCACGGAGAGGAACGGGACCCAAGTGCAGGGAATGTGAACTCAAAAGGGTTTATTAACAAAAGAGCCCACGTGGGGGCAAAAGACAAAACATTCACAAGACTAAGACTAGATGACACACTAAGACCAAACTTCACAGGACAGACTTGACTTGAATTGACTATGTCAAAGACACCAAACATCCAAAAGATACAAAACGATTCAGCACAGGACAAGAAACACTGGGGCTTAAATAGGGAAAACTAAACAAGATAACGAGGGAAGTTCAGGTGCGGGGAGTTAACCAATAATGAATAACTAACAAGGAAACAAGGGGCGGGGCCAGAGACAAGACACTGCAGCACACTACACAAAAGGCCATGTGCTACAACACAAAACATGGGTACCGCCACGATCCTGCCACATGACCATGAATAACTATGACAGACAGGCAGGATCATGACAGTAGCCTCCCCTTAAAGGGACGCCTCCAGGCGTTCCTCAAGAAGGTACACAAGACAATGGACAAGACAGGGACACAGACTATGACAAAATGACAACAGATTAATAAAATAAACTAGAAAAACAAAGTCCAATGGGGATGCTTAATAAACTAAACACAGGAAATTAAAGTTCATAAGGGTAAACATGACTAAGGGTCCGGAGAAAAGTCCAAGGAGGCTTGGGCAAAGGCCTACACTGGAAAAGTGGCTGCGGCTGCGCAGACGGCTGTAGTGGCTGCTGCGTAGAAGGCTGCTGCGGCTGTGCAGACGGCTGTAGTGGCTGCTGGTGCGCAGACGGCTGTAGTGGCTTCGGCAGCTGCAGGAGCTGTGGTGGGGCAAACTGCTGTGGCTGAGCAAACTGCAGGGGCTGAAGCTGTGCAGACTGCTGTAGCTGTGCAGACTGCAGGGGCTGTGCCTGTTCAGACTGCTGTAGATGTGGCTGTTTAGACTGCTGTAGATGTGGCTGAACAGACGGCTGAGGCAGCACAGACGGCTGCAGGCGCCATGGAGCTCTGGCCCTCCTTAGCAGCTGGTCCATCATGGTCCGATCGAAGCCCGACAAACCCTGCTGGGTCCCTGATTGCTTAAATCGTTATGTCATGACTCACGGAGAGGAACGGGACCCAAGTGCAGGGAATGTGAACTCAAAAGGCTTTATTAACAAAAGAGCCCACGTGGGGGCAAAAGACAAAACATTCACAAGACTAAGACTAGATGACACAGTAAGACCAAACTTCACAGGACAGACTTGACTTGAATTGACTATGTCAAAGACACCAAACATCCAAAAGATACAAAACGATTCAGCACAGAAACACTGGGGCCTTAAATAGGGAAAACTAAACAAGATAACGAGGGAAGTTCAGGTGCGGGGAGTTAACCAATAATGAATAACTAACAAGGAAACAAGGGGGCGGGGCCAGAGACAAGACACTGCAGCACACTACATAAAAGGCCATGTGCTACAACACAAAACATGGGTACCGCCACGATCCTGCCACATGACCATGAATAACTATGACAGACAGGCAGGATCATGACATTACTACAGTGAACTATAGTGTATTGTAGTATACTATACACTGTAAAGCCTGACAGTGTAAGTCACTAAACTAAATGAGTTTATTTAACTTATCCCGTATCTAGCTTCTGGTCTGAGATACATAATTGGCTGTCATTTAAGATGGATAATATCCCTACTGTCAACCTGTCACACATACTCTTTTTGACAATATAGATTCATCAATATCAGATTTGGCCAATATGATTATTCTTATGGATAAATATCATATTCATTACTGTAAGTGGAGGTGTTCTAAGCCTTCCTTTGTCTGCTTTATAAATTACTTTAAATAATTTTTTTCTTCACTAAAAAGATCCAATCTACTAAAATGTGTAGTGTTATATCTAGGAAATTACTATTTTGATGAATCTCTCCTAATATACTGCTCTTAATATTAGGCTTTTTCTAGCCTTTTGCCTTTGATTTGTATTTAAGCATGTCCCCTTTTTGTTTTTATTTTTTTATTCCTGGTTGTTCTTTATCTGGAAATTCTTTCTCTACATTGAAAAACATATATCCTGTTCCCCAACGAGAATTTTGTGTTTTTTTTTTGTTAATTAAAAATTTCTTTTTTAATAAACTTATTTTTTTAATTTCACTTAATAAAAACTGTGATATGAACTCAAAAACTGCAAAGGATTTACCATAACTTAAACCAAATAATTAATACATTAAAAATTAACTTAAACTGTACTGAATAACTGAATCACTCACACACACTCTCTCCCACACACCTGAAGTAAATAATGCACTTTAATTTGACACTCGCCCCTCCCCCCCATCTCTCAATGAGTTTCACAGAGCAGCAGCAGTCAGAACACAGACATGAAACGCTAACAGGTAAGCACTTCAAACTCATTCAACCTTTTAAAAGCATCCTTAAACTTTAAAAACATGTAGTTTGTCATGACTCCTCATTTTAATACTGTCTCG
Organism: Paramisgurnus dabryanus; assembly: GCF_030506205.2. NCBI lineage: Eukaryota > Metazoa > Chordata > Actinopteri > Cypriniformes > Cobitidae > Paramisgurnus > Paramisgurnus dabryanus. Next base: position 16,046,244 of record NC_133338.1, on the reverse strand, counting down.
GTTAAGGACATTTGTGTAATGTTGGACATAAGACAACGTGACATTGACACAGCAATATTGCCTCAGATTCCTTCATCCTCTTTAAAGCATCTTTAAACTTTAAAAACATGCTGTTTGTCGTGTTTGTCTTCATTTTAATACTGACTCAGTTACAGTATTTTGTGTAATGTTGGACATACGACGAAACAACGCAACATTGACACGGCAATATTAACTGAGACTCATTTTTATCAGCAGATTAATGTACACCACAGTTCTGTAAGTGGAAAATTAATTCATATTTATGTGTGTGTCCGTAAGGACTAACTGTCTGTCTGTCTGTCTGTCTGTTCTCAACCAAATGGTCATTCAAGACCTTTTGAAGGTAATGTTACCACATTTATCATTCATTTATTATGTTTTGAGTACACCACAGTTGTGGAAAATTTATTCATATTTGTGTGTTTTCTCACTGTTTAGCACAAACATTTTTGTGCAAGTTTTAAACTCTCACAGTAAGGACTAACTGACTGGCTTTCTGGTCTCAACCAAACGGTCATTCCTACTTGTAAAAACCTTTTAAAGGTAATGTTACCACATTTATTTATTCATTTGTTATGTTGTGAGTACACCACAGTTCTTTCAATGGAAATTTAATTCATATTTGTGTGCGTTTTCTTACTGTTTAGCACAAACGTTTCCTGCGCAAGTTTGAATTTCTCTCAGTGAGTACATCCGGCCCTTTACTCATAAAACGTTACCACATTTATTCATTTATTTATTATGTTGTGAGTACACCACAGTTCTGTAAGTGGAAAAATAATTAATATGTGTGTGTGTGGGGTTTCTTACTGTTCAGCACAAACATTTCCCGCGCAAGTTTGAATTTCTCTAGGACTGATGGATGGCCATTTACTCATAAAACCTTTTAAAGGTAACGTTACCACATTTATTATGTTGTGAGTATACTACAGTTCTGTAAGTGAAAAGTAATTAATATTTTGTGTGTTTACTCCCAGGTTAGCAGGAATGCGTCCAGCATAATTTTGGATCTTTACCATTGAGGAGACTGGCTGACTGACTTTTCTCAACCAACCATCATTCACTAAAAAAAACTTTAAAGGTACCACATTTATTTATTATGTTGTTAGTATACCACAGTTCTGTTAGTGGAACATTTATTCATATTTTTGTTTTTTCTCACAGGTAGTATGAACACGTCTAGAGTTTTCGAGCTTTACCACTGAGGAGGCTGACTGACTATCATCTATGACTACAAGTGGACCTATTCATTTACTCATTATGCTGTGAGTACACCACAGTTTTATCAGTGAAACAATAATGTTTGTTGTTACTCACTGCATGGCATAGACAAACGTGACCCTGAGTAATTTGGAAATTTCTTGGGAAAAGTGTACATCTTAACCCTCTGGGGTCCGACCATTTTGGGACACTGTCAGAGGTTCTGACATGCTCTTACATTTGGTCATTTTTCAGTTGCTTTAAAACATAATAATGGCAAGTGTCTCATACCACTGTGTTCAGCACAAACTGGGCAAAAATATTATATGAGCTACATGTATGTACATGTTTGTATTTTTGAGAGAAAAATGTTTATGCGAGTTTTTTTCTTTAAAATGATGTGAAAATCATCCTGCCTACTCATTCACATAAAACAATATATTGATTTAGAAACACTTTTTGTTTAGAGGGGCCGTATGCGAGAAGGATTGATTGACAGCTAGCAAACAAAGGCTCGCATAATGAGGCAGTAATGTGAGAGGGAACTACAGTAAAGAATGTGAGGACAAATGTATACATGTTTGTTTGAGGTTTATTAAGAAGTTAACAATATAATCAAAATAGAAATGAAGGTCAGTAGGACATTTTCAGTTTATTTGGAAACAAACCCTATTCAAAAATTTAACTTGTATTAGAAACTGATAAACAACGGAGCTGTAAACTTCATGTGGCTCATGTTACCAGATAACTTTATGTCCATAAAGTATGAATATGTTTTTCCACTTCATAGTTTTGTGCTGATGAGAGGGATGCAGACCTGTAAGAGAGTTATAAACAGATGTTAGCATAAATTGTCCACAAAAATACCCTTACATACATAACTGATGGGTAAATGATAGCACTACATCCTGATAAACTATAATGTACATAAACTAAATTAGTATCTCAGATAAACATCTGCAGTGATTAGTTATATAAAAAGCTGTTTTCAGATTACTGTTTTCAGATGCCCATCCCCTTATCGCAGGGATTCCCAAAGTGTGGTACACGCACCCCCAGGGGTACGCGAGCTGCCACCAGGGGGTGCGCGAGAGAAAAAATGTAATGGCGGTCTGTTTCTTTAAGTGGGATTTTTCCATACAATAAATAAATAAAAAAAATGAACAGTAAACATTTCCTTTGTAATCGCTTTTATTTTAAATAAAAAACTATAATTTATTAGTTTTTGATAGAAACGTAGAAGACAGCTGCTGTCTTTTTCTACGCACTGCTCTTCTGTTATGCACTGCAGCCGCTATATGCGTGCCAACTCATTTAATTCATTCCATATATATTATTAATATGCTTAACTGGCTGAAATCAGGGAAACTGTCATGTCTTATGATAAAGTTGTTAGTCACGAAGGAGGAGAGGGACCAAGAGAGAGAGACTTTTTTATGGCAAAAATAGAACTAATGAAATGTGACGAGACATGGGCACAGGATACGCGAGCAATGTGTTTTCATGCATGGTAAAGAGACCGCCAATGAATTATATAATAAAATACATAAATACTTACTGTAGAGAACTTATTAAAAGCTTTCATTTAATTTTGTTTGAAACTTGAGCTGTTATAATGAATCTGCAAACTATTATACACCTTTTTTGCGAACAGTAAAGGCTTTCGTTAATGTGTTTGATGGGTCTGCACGTGACGCACTGGTAAACATGAGGAAACCTCTCATATGTCATCTATTAGCTGACGGCAGTAAGTGTACCTTTTTTACCATAGTAAACTCGAATGGCGTCTAAATATCACAGTGGTTAAACGCATACACGGGGCACGCATCATCTACGCTGAGCGTAGTTTCAGATGGTGCAATAGGCGTAAATATTTTTCACAATGTTGGACGTAGCTAAGCCCGACTTAGGACTATTACACCCAACTTCTTAACGTCCGGCTAGTGCAACCGGCTCTTGGTTATTTGCGCATGATTAAACATGAGTATTTATGGTGAGAAAACAAAGCTTTTTTGGATTTTTTTAAAAATGGGGATTGGGGGTGCGCCAACCCGGTTGGGACATAGAAGGGGGTGCGCAGGAAAAAAAGTTTGGGAACCCCTGCCTTATCGTCTAGCTTCTGTTTTAAACGCGTTTCTGTAAGCGAGTATGAACTTTAAAAACGCATCGCATATCGTCTATGTGCGTGAGCTCGCATCTCCGTGGAAACAATGCGGCGCTCATAATAAAACAGTGTCGCGTGTAAAGCGCAATGTATGGAATGCGTTGCATGTAAACAATATCATATTACAGCAGATCCCCCAGTACAGCATTACTCAAAGTTGCCATGAAGGATACGAAAGTGAATAATGGTGTTTAACACTGTACAACATGTTACAATGAAATCTGCCATTACGTGATCATGCGTCCTAATTTGTAAACAATGCGAAAGTTTTTCAACGTGTAATCTGACATAGTATGTTTGGAGCGATTTGGTTCAATAATAAGTATCTCAGTCTTATTGGAGTTTAGCATAAAAAAGTTATGTGCCATCCAGTCCCTAATATCACTAATGCAGTCTGTTAGCTTAGCAAACTGGTGGGTTTCGCTAGGATGTGACGAGATGTAAAGCTGGGTATCATCCGCATAGCAGTGAAAACTTATGTTATGTTTCCTAAAAATGTCTCCTAGAGGTAACATATATAACGAGAAGAGGATAGGGCCTAGAACTGATCCCTGAGGTACGCTGTATTTAACGGGGGAGTGATAGGACTCTTCCTCATTTACATAAACAAAGTGATATCGATTGGTTAGATACGATCTAAACCAGGAAAACGCCTGACCACTGATGCCAACATAGTTTTCTAGTCTATTGAGTAGGATTCTGTGATCTATTGTGTCAAAGGCTGCACTAAGGTCTAGTAATATAAGGATTGAGATTTCACCACGGTCGGATGTTAATAGGAGGTCATTTGTAACTCTAAGCAGCGCTGTTTCTGTGCTATGGTGGGGCCTGAATCCTGATTGGAACTTTTCATATGTATTATTATTCGCTATGAATGTGCGTAGCTGGCTTGCCACTACTTTTTCTAATATTTTAGAAAGAAAAGGTAGATTTGAAATTGGTCTAAAGTTATTAAGATCTCCCTGGTCAAGGTTTGGTTTTTTGATGAGCGGTCTAATAACTGCTAGTTTGAAATCTGTTGGAACATATCCTAATTCTAGCGATGAGTTAAAGATATTTAGTACTGTGTCGGACACTACATGAAATACCTCTTTTAGTAATTTTGTGGGAACGGGGTCTAATATACAGGACGATGATTTAGATGACGTTACTAATTTAGAGAACTCTTCTATTGTAGTAGGTTTAAATGACTCAAGATGTTCGTATGATAATCTAGTGGTAAATGTACTATTGGGTAGAGTGGTGGCTGCTTGCGTAGTTTCTATGTTTTCCCTAATAAACATAATTTTGTTAGTAAAGAAGTTCATGAAGTCGTTACTATTGTGTTGGAGTTTACTATTGGTTTCTGTTTGTTCTTTGTTTCTAGTCAGTTTCGCAACTGTGCTAAAGAGTAAACGAGGGTTGTTATGATTTTCTTTAATAAGCGTACTGAGATAGGTAGATCTGGCGGTTTTAACAGCCTGTCTGTAGTGTTGAACACTCTCTTTCCATGCTGAACGCCATACCTCTAACTTTGTGTTTTGGTAGTTTCTTTCCATTTTTCTAGCTACTTTTTTAAGGGCTGCAGTATGATGGTCATACCATGGAGCTGGCGTTTTTTCTTTGATTCTCTTATTTCGAATGGGAGCAACGGCATCCATCGTACTAGAGCAAACGTTGTTCAGGTTTTCTATTATATTATCCAGATCTTCACGGTTATCTGCTACATGTTTCATTTGAGACATGTCTGGAAGAGTGCTAATAAAGCTATCTTTAGTGGTGGAAATTATTGTTCTGGCTAATCTGTAGCATGTTGTAGACTGAGCGGTCCTATCTAGAAGTATTGTGTATGACACAAGGCAATGGTCTGAAACGGCATCGCTCGGAGGTGATATTTCGATGTCATTAATATTGAGTCCGAGTGACAGAATTAAGTCTAATGTGTGCTTAAGAGTATGCGTGGGCCCTGACACGTTTTGTTTAATACCGAGAGAATTTAGAACATCCATAAACGCACGTCCTAATGCATCTTTTGAGTTATCCACATGGATATTAAAATCACCAACGATAAGAGCTTTATCTACAGTGACTGTAAGCTCAGATAGGAAGTCTGCTATTTCTTTAAGAAAATCTGTGTGGTGGCCCGGAGGCCTATATATGGTAGCTAAAATGAACGAAAGCTGTTTGTTGTTACAATCAGTTATTTCCATGTTTAACAGTATTATTTCAAATGAATAAAATTTTAGTTCTGATTTATGGTTTACTTTGAACATTTTGTTGTAGCTACACCACCCCCTCTCCCTTTTAGACGAGGAACGTGTTTATAATAATAGTCTTCTGGGGTGGATTCGTTTAAACTGATGTAATCGTCTGCTTTAAGCCAGGTCTCAGTTAAACAGAGTGCATCTAAGTTTTGGTCAGTAATTATTTCATTGATAATAGGTTCTTTATTGGTAAGTGATCTAATGTTAAGAAGGCCGAATTTTAACATTTGAGTTTCATCTGTTAATGTATTGTGTTCAAATTTTATGTTAATAAGATTTGTACGAGACGAGGTAAACGGTGCTCTGTATTTATTTGTTCGAGGAACAGACACAGTCGAGATGTGTTGGTACTCTGGTAAAAAAAGCTCTATGTGCTGGGATATATGTGATCTTGACATGTCAAGGCAGCTAACAGACTGATGGGTAAGCCGATCTGTCTGTTTCCTGACCTGGGCCCTGGATAGTCAGACAATATCAAAAGTAAGACTATTGGTCAGATTTCTAGAGAGTATAGCACTTCCTTCTGGAGACGGATGGAGGCCATCTCTCTTTAGCAGGTCAGGTCTTCCCCGGAAATGCTTCCAATTGTCTATAAACCCTACGTTATGCTGAGGGCATTACTTTGACATCCAGCCATGAAGAGACCCTAATCTACTGTAAGTTTCATCCCCCCGGTAGGCATGGAGGGCACCAGAGCAAATTACAGTGTCTGACATTGTTTTTTTCAATTTCACACACCTCTTTAATAGTATCTACGGTGATCTCCGACTGGCGGATTCTGGTGTCATTCGTCCCGGCGTGAATAACAATCTTAGAAAACTTACGTTTAGCATTAGCCAGCACTTTAAGTTTTGATCTAATGTCAGACGCTCTGGCTCCCGGTATACAATCGACTATGGTGGCTGGTGCCTCAATGTCAACGTTCCTGAGTATCGAATCTCCAATAACCAGGGCACTTTTAACAGACGTCTCAGCCGGTGTATTGCTGAGTGGAGAAAATCTGTTTGATATTAAAACAGAAGCGTGATTTGGGTGCCGAATGTGACTATGCCGCCTGACAGTCACCCAGTTAGTCAGCCACCTTGACTCTGAAGTCGGAACCGAGCCATGTGTATTACGCTTAACACTAGGCGCACCCGAAACAGTGTTTGTAACATTAACATTAGCGGTCTTACTATCCTCAACTAGCGTTCGGATGCGCGCTTCTAGTTCTGCAACCTTCTCCGTCAGCCTTACTACTTCAAAACACTTAGCACATGTAAACCCCTCTATGCTGACGGAAGAAGCTAAACTGTACATGTGGCAAGTAGTGCAGGTCCTTTTTTTACCATCTTATCCTTTTTTTACCATCTTATTCCTATTTATATAATTTAACTTATTAGTTTTACATAGGAATACTTTACCGTGACGATTATTGAGCAGTACTACCACGTGAAACTATTTATCACTAATAAACACCCAGGGCCCTATCTTGCACCCAGCGCAATTGACTTTGTCAGTGACGCATGTATCATTCGTATTTTGCAACGGCGCACAGCGGGTTTTTCCCTCCACAGACGCACGTCGACAAACTAGGGAATGAACTTGCGCTCCCTGGGCGTTTCAGCGCAAAAAAAGAGGCGTGTTCCGGCGCAAACCATCCCTGATGCTATTTTGCAGTTTCAAAAAACAATTGCGCCACTGACCAGAAAAAAAAAGTTTAAAGTCAGTGGCGCGTTGCGCGTTGTTCATTATGCTATTTTAAGGGCGCATGCTTGACCATAATGTATAGCGTGCACAACGCGCATACACTTTGCTTATCTAATCTACACAGATGCAACAGTTATTTTTGCAAATCATAAATTGTTACACTTAAAAATATTAATACACGAGATAAGGGGAATCATAGTGGTGAGCATTGTGGTGATAGTTTTTATTTATTCTCATGCAAATAACGATTAAAATATTTTCATAACTTTGTTGTGTGGCTGTATTACGTTTATTTTATGTAAATAATAATTAAAATGTTTTCATAAGAAACCTTAATGTATATGAACTTGATTTGTAAGAGTACTTTGGGGTTGGACCTTGCTTGCATTTCTTGGGTCCGATTTCAAAGCCCCCAAACCCTTTCAGCGGTGAGGGTGGACGCAGCGATGTCCTCTGCCGGCGTCTGTGTAGAGGCAGATCCACCTCCCGTTACACGACGTGCCCGATTTATGCTGGCGCAACGATGGGGATGCCAGCTGATGAGACAATTGTGGATATTTCCTCTCACGCCTGTTTAACCTACGCTGATTTGGTCGGGTTTCTCCTATCCCCATATAAAACAACTTCTCTGTCTTTGACGTGGGTCTCCTCAGCTGTAAACCGCTCCTGGCGTACCCCTGGTAAATCCGTCATAATAATAGCAACCCGCCATGGAACTTGCGCCCTTGCGTTTTAAGGGAATGTTGGATAGCGTTCTGATTGGTTTATTTGACGTTACGCCCAAACCACACCTATGATAATGAACCTACTTCAGACCAACCTCTTATTGATTTGCGCCCGGCGCAAGAGTTATTTCTCACGCCGGGAAAATAGCAACAGCGCCCAAGATCCGCCCACAAACTCACTTGCGCGTTGCGCTTCGCACTTGCGTTTCAGATCGTTAAAATAGAGCCCCCAGTGTTAGCATATAGCCCGCTAGCATCCACAAACGGTGGATGCTGAAGCTAGCATTTTCCGATCTAATGGCGGATTCATCTGATATATGCTTTTTTGACCTGTCCTCACCTGAGCGGGAAGCTGTGGAGGAGATGTTTCCCGGTTTTAGCAGATCCAACGCGAGGTACAGCGCCCACTTCACCCTGCCTTCCGACGTCCACAAGCGAACGAGCCACGCAACAAACGAGCATTCCACGCAATGCAGCTTCACGGACCGTGAACGACTGAACGGAGACGCCATCGCCCAACATGAAAGCGATCGGGAAGCTGTGGAGGAACCGCTGCCCGGCCTTCGCAGATTCAGCAAGCCCCACCTGACGCAGAGAAGCTTATTCATGCTTTTATGACCTCTAGAATAGACTATTGTAACTCGCTATTAGGGGGATGCCATTCAAATCAGGTCAACAAGCTTCAGCTAGTTCAAAACGCTTCTGCAAGGATACTTACTCGATCTAAGAAGTATGACCACATAAGCCCAATTCTGCTATCTTTACACTGGCTACCAGTTAAATATCGCATCCAATTTAAAATATCACTAATCACCTACAAAGCTTTAAATGGCTAAGCACCCTCATATCTTAGAGAATTACTATCAGAATACAATCCATCACGCACACTACGGTCGCAAAATTCTGGTCTATTGATTAACCCTAGACTATCAAAAGTGTCTAAAAGTGGAAGATCCTTTTCCTACTTAGCCCCTAAGCTCTGGAATGATTTACCAACCGATGTCCGAGAATCAGACACAGTCGATCATTTTAAATCTAGACTTAAAACTTTTCTCTTCAACAAAGCATTCGCGTAATTTGTCTAGTAAAGGTTCTTAACTTGCAATAGTTATTTTCACGGAACAAAGCACTCACGGTCATAACACAGACCAACCAAATAAATAAATAAAAACCTTTTCTGCATGAACACTTAAAATGAATTGCATTAAATAGTTTGCCACCGCTTGCCACTGAACCTGCATTAACGACGACAGTGGGGCTTCTGGCCTCAGTCAAACGGTTTGGCACGTATGGTTGGGTTGCGATTTTGGTGCTTTTGTGTGTCTTGTGAATAGTATGCCATACCGACCCGTTTGCCACTGAACCTGCATTAACGACGACAGTGGGGCCTCCAGTCTTGGTCAAACGGGTTGGCACGTATGGTCGGGTTGCGATTTTGGCGCTATCGTAAGTCTTGTGAATAATATGCCATACAGACCCGTTTGCCACTGAACCTGCATTAACGACGACAGTGGGGCCTCCAGCCTTAGTCAAACGGGTTGGTATGTAGGGTTGCGTTTTTCGCGCTTTTGTGTGTCTTGTGAATAGTATGCCATACATACCCGTTTGCCACTGAACCTGCATTAACGACGACAGTGGGGCCTCCAGCCTTAGTCAAACGGGTTGGCACGTATGGTCGGGTTGCGATTTTGGCCCTATCGTAAGTCTTATGAATAGTATGCCATACAGACCCGTTTGCCACTGAACCTGCATTAACGACGACAGTGGGGCCTCCAGCCTTAGTCAAACGGGTTGGTATGTATGGTCGGGTTGCGTTTTTCGTGCTTTCGTGTGTCTTGTGAATAGTATGCCATACATACCCGTTTGCCACTGAACCTGCATTAACGACGACAGTGGGGCTTCCGGCCTTAGTCAAACGGGTTAAAACGTATGGTCGGGTTGCGATGTTTTTTGGCGTTTTCTCCTGGTCCTGTAAATGCTATACAATATAGACCCGTTTGCCACTGAACCTGCATTTTCTCTTAAAGATCGGAAGGTGACCCTTATTTACCATATATACCCTCGCATTGGGCCCCCAATTTGCTAAATCCTCAACTGTGGATAATATAATTATGCCGCAATAGTTAGTCTGTCTGGAACTAAGCTGAGTTAAACCACATCACTGTGTGACACTTCAATACATATGAACGGCCGCTACGCTAATACGATTTTGTTTTTCTCTCCCTGTCTCGTCCTCAACCCGAGGACAACGAGACAAACAGACCCAGTCCCGGTAGATGTGAAAGTCGGCACACCTCTGATCTACTGGCCGTCCTTCAACGTGATGCCCAGCTGATGCCTGACCAACGATCACCGGCAGAACCGCTTTATCTCCTCTAAATCTCCTTATCCGTTCTCCCAAGGGTTTTCCCCTCCTAGGACTTATTTTTCCTCGGATAAAAGCCCGGGGGTTTTTTTTCTCCTAGGGGGTTTTTCACCCCGGGGAGGCAGCCTTTTTGGGCTTTACCTAGCTTCCGCTTCTAGACGTTGCTTTAGTAATACATGCACTTATAATATTGATTCATAGCCGCAGCAAATTTAACTGCTCATGCTATCATGTATTTTGTTGTGCTATCTGTCGTTTTTCTGTGCTTTTCACTGCTTCTATTTATGTAAAGCTGCTTTGAAACAATTGACTTTTGTGAAAAGCGCTATATAAATAAAATTGAATTGAATTGAATTGAATATTCGTTTACATTGGTACAGTCTATGTTGTAAACTTGAAGTTTTGAAGTTCCTTGGCTAACTTTAGCATGACTATGCATAACACTTGTTAGTGTAAACACGCATGTGGTTTAATGTGTTCGAACAGCCACACGCCGTCTCTCCGCCCATTTATGTAATCTGAGGTACTGAGAAAAATGTTTTTCGTCTTTTCTGACCTCTAGCACAAACACACGGTGACAGCCCTATTTTTAGCCTTTCATTGATAAAACGCCGCTGATCTGCGCGTCTTTCGTTTCATTTTACAAGTGTGTGAAAGTTGAGCGATCTTATTTCACCAATATCAGAGAAAGCTCTTACATATACACGGACATGTAACGTTTACATAAAACATAAGCATTGGACTCTGACATAATATTCGCGTCCATTTAAACCCGTCATTACTTTCGCTCATGATTAAATGACAGTAGAGGGACTCGTCCACAGACCATCTCCTCAGTATTCTGGAGAGAAGCGGTCGAAAATGGACAAAAAGAGACGGATTAAAACACCAAGTGTAAACGTAATGTGTCTCTCTCGTCCACTTGTGATCTGATCGACGAAAACACATATTTAATACCAAGTTTAACAGCCCCTGTGATATTTTTCCTCGCGTCGATGAAAAAGCAGTGTCTAAGCTACGTTTATGGTTGCTTTTTGTATGTGATTTTAAGCGGACATATCATGACAATCAGACTTTTTCCATGTTAAACATAAATCTGTGTGCTTTGATGGATCACAGGCAAAGGACATTGCAAATTGTTCATTTTTTTTCATTGCTTTTGCTTTGTAGCTACTGGAAGCCATGTTAACCTTGGCATGACACGGCCGGGCCACCGTACGAGTTAAAACGCATTCCGAATGGGGGGGGGGCTAGAAAGTAATATTCAGTTGGTTGTCATATAGACTTTCACCGCTAGATGGGAGTAGATCTTACACAGTGGAGCTTTAACATAGCCGAAGTGATTGTGATTTGCTAAATAGTCTTGAATGCATATCCATCATACGTAATATGGCAAGGCACGTTTATTTGTGTAGCACATTTCATACACAGAGGTCATTCAACGTGCTTTACATAGAATAATGCTGTAAATGACATGTTAGCACATTCATTTAATTAAACTGTTGCATGAAAGCTTGTGTTGACTTAGTGACAGTACAAGAAAACTGTATTACGCTGGTTGTAAAAACTTGTTAGTTACTCGTTTTTTTTTTTTAGTTAAAATAATCTAAATATGTTTTAACTGTCACATGCTCACAGTCAGCCTTTTTGACGTTACCACACAATACATGTTATGAGTATGTCTCTTCATTTAGATGTGGTTTTAATGTTGATTGAGACATGTGACATTTTTATAGTCAGACATAACAGTAGGCCATCATAATAATTGACTGTTAAAATACCACGTGTTAGATTGTGTCATGTACTGTACTGTACTGTGTACCACTTTTTAACAGCATTTTTGTAAGTCAGTGATTATGTTCTTTATGTACTATTTCAGTGAAGTGGAGGAATTTAATCGAATCATAGACAAACAATTGAAAAAAGAGGGGAGAGCATCCAGTTGCTGCTGCATACATTACAATGTGTGCTTTAAATATTTAATCTCTCTCTCTCTATTATTATTTTTTATCTGCTCAGATTTGCTTTATTGACATGAATGTTTCAAGAACCTTTGATCCTGATCCTGGGTTTTTTTTTCTCCTAGGGGGTTTTTCACCCCGGGGAGGCAGCCTTTTTTGGGCTTTACCTAGCTTCCTCTTCTATACGTTGCTTTAGTAATACGTGCACTTATAATATTGAGTCATAGTCGCAGCAAATTTAACTGCTCATGCTATCATGTATTTTGTTGTGCTATCTGTCGTTTTTCTGAGCTTTTCACTGCTTCTATTTATGTTAAGCTGCTTTGAAACAATTGACTTTTGTGAAAAGCGATAAATAAAATTGAATTGAATTGAACTGTAATGAACAGTATGCAATACTAATATGAACATTACTTGGTATGAAGATTGATATAATTTTGTACCGTAATGTGTGTGCTCTGTGGTGACTAAGATCTTTAAAGTTTGAAATCAAAAATTAAAGAGTTGTTGAACGTTCAACTAAATGTTCCTGGTTTCATTCATTTCTTTATCTTTCTCTCCAGAGGCGTCTTGCCCATTCAAACTGAGGGGGCACGTGCCCCCTTGGTTTTTTGAGCCAAATGGATTTTGCATGCAACCTGAAAATCAAACAAGCGTCCATCAATCGGTAACTTGTCTTTTAATCTGTTTATATGCACAATATTATTAATTCTGTGCTGCATCCTTGCCACTTTTCAGAGATTTTAGCCGTTATGATAGTGTTTTGAACATGTTACATTACTTTCTGGCGGGAGGCGCTCCAGTCAGAGCAGCCGCAGACGTTATCAGCGTGAGCGCGCACACAAGCTTTCATGTTGCTGCTGCATTTGGCTCTCTGAGGAATTAAAACGTGCAAGAAACGCTCACAAAATTTTCAAACCCCAGTACGATAATGTGCAGTTAACCTCCTCTGTGTAGAAAATGTATGGTTTAAAATGTGAAAATCTCGATGTTATATTAGTAGAAATTTCTAGATTCATCTTCTTGGCACAACGCCAAAGTTCGCCAGAGTTCACGTGGGCGCGGGATCACACATGCTCACATATGAGGTAAAATTTAATGGAAAAATTCGTTCCTCCAATCATTTTATCTAAATATATTTTTTAAAATCATTATTGAACATTAAAATCAATCACGTTGCTATAGCTTATGTCATTTTCGTTTATATACTTTATGGATTTAAAATGACATTAATTTCATAATGCAGTTGTTGTGCAAAATGCATTAATGACACAATTAAACAAGTCATTAAACAAACTTAAAAAATAAAACATGTCGTTTCTGTTTTAAATATGATACCAATATCATGTCATTATTCCGATTGAATAGTATTTGATATGAAAGTGAGTCAACACTTTTATTTTGGAGTTTTTTGCATGAAGGCAGGGGCTTTCATATTGTTAGAAATGTAAGTGCCATGGAAAAGACTGAAAGCTCTAAAATATAATTTGTTTGATGTTTATGCACAAATTTCTGTGAACTGTGCACACTCTGCCCCCTTAAAAAAAAATTGGTGCATGACGCCCCTGTTTCTCTCACTTAGGAGTCAGTGAAGATGTTGTCCATGCAGTTCTTATGTTGTTCACGTCATGAAATTTGGGTAAAACTTTACAATAAGGTTAATTAGTTTACATTAGTTAACTACATTAGTTGCATGGTCTAATAATAAACTGCACTTATACAGCATTTATTAATATTTGTTAATGTTAATTTCAACAATTAGTAATACTTGATAGTTAGTTAATGAATTGTGAACAATTAACAATTAAAAGCTTTATTTAGCTTAATAAAGATTTAGGTTAATAAATACTGTAACAAATGTTTTGCTTATGGTTTGTTCATGTTAGTCATCCTTGTGTATTCCCTTTGTACTTGAATATGTGATTGACTAAAAAAGCTAAAGTACACGATTCCTTGTTTATTTTACTCGATGAGTAATTAAATAATGCAACGTAGAGTTAATTTCAATAAAGAAAGCAGTATTTGGGTGTAATAAACCTAATTAACCTTTAAAAACATCTAAACTTTAAAAGTAGTTTAAATTGGGTGAAAATACTGCATTGGTGGCCCCTTTTTCGAGTAGCATCTGCCTGCACCACCAGAGGCTACAATTTCGCTAGATGGCGCTGTGAAAAAATACGAGGGTCCTAAAACTGCGGTCCTGAAGCTGCAGCCTCCGCTAGTGCAGACAGATAATGTTGGCGGTGGCAGCCTCTTGTTCCTCAATCATCCGTAACTGTTCCTCGTTGTGGCTCGTACACACAGCAAAATCACCAGTATTAACCCTCTGGGGTCCGACCATTTATGGACACTGTCAGAGGTTCTGACATGCTCTTACATTTGGTCATTTTTTCAGTTGCTTTAAAACATAATAATGGCAAGTGTCTCATACCACTGTGTTCAGCACAAACTGGGCTAAAATATTATATGAGCTACATGTATGTACATCTTTGTATTTTTGAGAGAAAAATGTTTATGCATGGTTTTTAAAAAAGCAAACATTTTAAGTCACTGATATAAGTCCACAAAACCCATACTAAACATGTTTTAACAAGACTTTCCTAAACAGAATCTAGTAGTCTAGAGTTTTTTCTTTACAATGATGTGAAAATCATCCTGCCTACTCATTCACATAAACCAATATATTGATTTAGAAATTGTAAGACACTTTTTGTTTAGAGGGGCCGTATGCTAGAAGGATTGATTGACAGCTGGCAAACAAAGCCTCGCATAATGAGCTGCATAATGAGACAGGAGGGAACTACAGTAAAGAATGTGAGGACAAATGTATACATGTTTGTTTGAGGTTTATTAAAAAGTTAACAATATAATCAAAATAGAAATGAAGGTCAGTTGGACATTTTCAGTTTATTTGGGAACACACCCTATTCAAAAACTTAACTTGTATAAGAAACTGATAAACAACAGAGCTGTAAACTTCATGTGGCTCATGTTACCATATAACTTTATGTCCAAAAAGTGTGAATATGTTTTTCCACTTCATAGTTTTGTACTGATGAGAGGGATGCAGACCTGTAAGAGAGTTATGAACAGCTGTTAGCATAAATTGTCCACAGAAATACCCTTACATACATAACTGATGGGTAAATGATAGCACTACATTCAGATAAACTATCATGTACATAAACTAAATTAGTATCTCAGATAAACATCTGCAATGATTAGTTATATAAAAAGCTGTTTTCAGATGACTGTTTTCAGATGCCCATCCCCTTATCGTCTAGCTTCTGTTTTAAATGCGTTTCTGTAAGCGAGTATGAACTTTAAAAACACATCGCATATGTCCATTTGCGTGAGCTCGCGTCTCCGTGGAAACAACGCGGCGCTCATAATAAAACGGTGTCGCCTGTAAAGCGCAATGTATGGAATGCGTTGCATGTAAACAATATCATATAACAGCAGATCCCGCAGTGCAGCATTACTCAAAGTTGCCATGAAGGATACGCAAGTGAATAACTGTGTCTAACACTGTACAGCATATAACAATGAAATCCGCCATTACGTGATCACGCGAACTCGTTTGTAAATAAGCATGTTAACATGGAATCATATTACAGCACACACTTAAAAGATACAGCAGTGCAGCATTACTCAAAGTTGCCATTAAGGATACGAAAGTGAATAACGGTGTCTAACACTGTACAACATGTAACAGATATCCGCCATTACGGGATGATTACCACATACTCGTTTGTAAAAAGCATGTAAACAATATATGGAATCATATTACAGCGCACACTTAAAAGATACAGCAGTGCAGCATTACTCAAAGTTGCCATGAAGGATACGAAAGTGAATAACTGTGTCTAACACTGTACAGCATGTAACAGTGAAATCCGCCATTACGTGAAATCACGCGTACTCGTTTGTAAACAATGCTAAAGTTTTTCAATCCAAAGCGTGCAGTCTGCTAAGGTTGCTTATGTAGGCTGAACTGCACAAGCCATAACATATTACATGATAGCAAATATAAATGAAGACAAATGACTTACAGTTTCTTCAGGAATATATCCTCCATTGCGTCTTCCATTGTTCTTCTTCTTAGGTAACGTTAAAGATAAACGCTTCTCTTCCTCAATGTCCAGACATAAATGAAGATATTCCTCACGTGTGTGTATAAAGTTTATAATCCAAACATGTGGTAAAGTCTTTAAATCTGATAAAACTACGCTTTGTTTATTATTGTTGGAACTGCTGATCTCTTCATTACTATGCCAACAGCCTGTGGGCGTGACCGAATTAAAGTTAATGAGCTCAGCCAGGAAAAACTGTACTCTCTTTACTTCAATGCAGATTATATAAACAGGAAATATTTGTTTTTGAAAAAAAAAAAGTAGACATTTCAGGCTTTCTTTGGATATGTGTATCATGTTTGTGTGACGAATATTCGCGGAGTTTCTACTGATTTTGTAACATGATTTGAGAGACAGCTGGCGGAGACAGAAATGTCTAAATGCGCACCCTGTTTATTTTCTTTATTTGACAAAAACACAAAGATCTCTTGTTATTGTGAATGTAGACTAATTAAAGGGGACCCTTCAGAGTTTCAAATCATGTCAAACACGTAAGTGTTTGATTATTAATGATGGAGTATTTTAAGTTGATTCTGCTATGATAAGGAGAAAACACGTCAAAACGCGTCCCCGCGTTTTTGGGCCCCTGGGTGTTAAATCTACACTGCTGGTGTTTATATGGGTACCACCAGACCTGTATATGCAGGGGCATCTCTAGACCCCTTTTACTGGGGCACATGCCCCAGTGTAAATCTTTTGTGCCCCGGTGTAAATCTCAAGTTTAAATTTTAGCAGTTACAGTTTTTTACGATTGCTTACACACTATAATTAAAATTTTCCCACAATTAGCAAAACCTAACACTCAAGGAGCAAAACACAAGGCTGGATTTGCACAACTTTAAGCACATTGTCAGCTTCACACTATTTTCAAAACATTACACACAGTGATTTGCAAAACACTAAACACACTTGTATACATTAGACACAGAAGTCTATCAGGATGTCACTTCTTTGCAATTCCAAAGCACTGACTGTTAAATGACCACACTTATGAGCCAATCTGTTAAACACAGCCATCAGGTGCACAAACACACTGTTGCGTAATTGTACACACACCAATCAGGTTTAAGCACTATAAAAATGCAGCAGGTCCTGCATGAATTCATATGTATTGATGAGACAGGGTTCAAAATCACAAAAGCAAGAAGGAGAGGCAGAAATATCATTGGCCACCGGGCTATAATCAATGTCCCAGGGCAAAGTGAAAGTATTTCACAGCATGCGGTTCTCCTCCATCATGCCAAAATGGGCCCTTAGAACACACCTCACATTTTCTAATTTTTGGACCGATTGCACCACATTGTCACAGCAGGTATGAAATGCACCAGATACAATACACTGTCATCTGGGACAATGTGTCATTCCACCGCTCTGCTTTGGTCCAGAACTGGTTTCAACACCATCCACAGTTGACGGTACTATACCTTCCACCATACTCTCCATTTCAAAACCATATCAAAGAGTTTTTCTCTGCATGGCGGTGGAAGGTTTACGATCTCCAGGCTCAGATACCCTTCATTCAGGCCATGGAGGACGCCTGTGACCAAATCGACACTGTAGCTGTGCAATGATGGATTCAACATTCAAGACGGTTCTTCCTGCGTTGTCTTGCTAATGAGGATATTGCTTGTGATGTAGATGAAATTCTCTGGCCAGGTCCAGTTAGGCGAAGAGAGAATGTATAGTATCCCTGCTGAAAAAACAGCATAGACCAGCAACATTCCCATGCTGGTCCATGCTGGTTTGGTGCTGGTTTAGCTGGTGATCTCCACCATACCAACACCAAAACACAATTTGCTGGTATGCTGGTTTTTCCAGCAGGGATGACCGTAGTATTTTCTTTACAATATTGTCAGTTTTTTTTTCCAGATAATTTTTTATGTTTGTTGTTGTTGTTATTTACTGTACTTGTAACCTGTACTGGATACAGTATTTTATATTTTTTTCTGTTGTTTGCTGAGCTAACAGTGTTATGCACACTACTGTAGTGGCATGACAACTGGGACATGTTTTGCTGTGATTCTCCATGTTTGACTGATTTGGGTATGAAGAGAAATCAGTTATATTTAGTTGCACTTTCTCTTTGTACTACATTTGTAGTACTCTTATCAATAAGAATTAGACTTGCTAAAAGTGTTTTAGGTTAGCAGCAGCAGTGTGTAACTGGTTAAAAAAAATGAATTCTTGCGAAATGTGTGTGTTTCTTATGGTAACAAAATATTGTTTTTATAAAGTTGTGTATAGTTTTGACAAAAGTGTTCCATTTTGCAAATGATCTGAAATGTTATGCTACTTTGGTGAAGGGTTGTGTTAATTGTGTGTAGTGTTTTGACAACCCGGGCCCTGTTTTCAAAATTGTGCTTAAGCAATCGTAAAAAACTGTAAAATGGTGTATTCCTTTACAAAGATAATCGCGGCAAAAACGGATCTATATGCAATGTAGTTACCCAATTTACGCTTGTAAAAGCAACAAAGCAGTAACAATGACTTGTGCACGCACGTATCCATGTCCTGTTGGACTTTAAGGCGTCCATTTGCATGTTCATAATTTAGAGGAAAGGCACAAGATACAAATATCTAAGTTCAAATATTTATTGATCAGATTGAAAAAGTTTAACAGCGCTGGGTCCTCTCAAGTAGCGAACAACCAGCTCAGGAAGTAACATGCATATATATAAAATATGTGACGTCGATCTTTCTTCAGAAAATCTCCACCCACAAAGGCCGTTCCCCTCGTCCATCTGACTCCATCACCACACCCAATTTTAGCCTGTAGGCAAAGATGGACACACATAGACAAAGAAAAACAAACTGTTCTCCTCTCATCCCTGGGAGCCCTGCAGTTCTTCTCTAGTACTCCTCCACTTTGAATAGCATGTTATAATGCTTTCTTAGAAACAAATCATTAATAAAACATTCATTTATAAAAAACATAAGCTGTAAGATGAAAGTGATTATTATGTAAAACATATTTCAATATCATGACATCATTTCATTATTTGTAAAATTGGTTATATGAATAAGGCACACATTAACTTCTTTAGATAGATAAACACATATTAAATCTTTTACTGCAATACTACTTCTAAGCAAACACTTTAATCATTATTAAAACCATCTGTTAGGAAAGAAAACACACACACACACACACACACACACACACACACACATACATACATACAGGAGATTCTGTTCTTCAAGGTTGAGCTGCCCTGCCCCCATTAAGTTATTCTGTATGCAACCTTCATTTCATTGGTTAATACACATTTATCAAAGACAACATCTTATATTTACTACATCAATTATTCAATGATTAATACTGATTAAGTAAGAAATACATTGCATATTTTATCCTGTGAATATTAAAGCATTAGTTAATAACATCATTAAATACTTTTCCCCCTCAGACCTCTCTCTTATCTTGATCCATGCCAGGCGTAAATTCCTCAGCATATGCTGTCTCTCCCCCAACCGAAACCACACAGACAACTTTCTTGTATTCAGCACAGAAATCTTTGTTGTAACAATACACATAATTAAGATTATAAACAGCACGATTAGTAAAACAAAATCAAATCCCACAGTCCGCGGATGTCTTTGCGTTCATCAGCGCACAACCGCATTCAAAAGGTTAGCTTATGAAAACATGACCAGACTAAAGTAAGTTTCTAAATAATAATGATAATCTTATTTTGACTCAATCATTATTGGCTTCTTTAGATGAACATGTTTTGTGTAAAGCAGGGAAAGGGAAGCAGACAAGAGAGATGATGAGTTAAAGGGAGGTAAGACAAACTACATCCTCACCCTGTCAGGTCTCAAACATTAGAGGAAAAATCTCAGTAAAACCTCTGTCAAGTCTGTAGAATTGCATTGTTGCTGAGAAAATCAACACATGTATGTGCTATACTGTTCTGTATTTTCAGATATTAAATTAATATTTAGTTTACTAATATTCAATTCTAGGACACAAACTTACATAAACAGCAGTAACAATGACTGAGATTATTTAATGAGACTGAGATGCATTCAATACTGTTCACTCAAGTCAGCACAGCTTAGGCTCAATTAGCAAACAATTACCAAGGTCTAAGAGTCAAAAATGATCACACATCAATCAGATCCTTCAATACAGGGACGTGCACAGGGGGGTTGCTCAGGTTGCCCGGGCAACTGCCCATATGCCCTTCTCGACTCAAGTTGCCCTTCCGAGGTGGAAAAATTTTTTTTACTTTTACTTTGTTTACACTATGCAGCGTCCTTCGTTACTGTATTTTAATTAATTACGAAATTTGTATTTTATTTTTAAATTGCTATCTTGTGTTTCTGGTGCATTCGCAAATTAATGCCTCATTTGAGTCGATTCCTTACAAAGTGTTGCAAATAAATGAGTCTTTTGAGTCGATTCTTTACAAAGCGAATGGGCCAAACGTTTTAAATTGGTTCGCGAATCAGTTTGAATGAATTGTTCAGATCGCTGAAAAAACAGAATCGTCCGAAGCTGTTTTACCCGTAACCTATGTAGAAACACGCAGAATATTACCAGTGTTGGGTGACGTGGAAATGAATTTACCAATCTTTTAACTAAAAGCAAAACTTCACACATGTACCGCAATTACATACACGCGACCTGTTCGTCGTCAAACACAGTTAAATGCGTGCAACCTCCAGAAACACTGAAGCACAGATTGAAGAAAATCCATCAATGATTGACGTTTGATTCGCTGTATACTGTGCTGTATGATGTAAGTGATTCTCACAAAACACACGTGACATGACAACGTAAGAAAACATGAGTTTTGTCTAAAATCATTTTTATGTAAGTGTAAACTGTCAATGTCCTCAGACCATCTTAGGAGATTTCTAACTTTATACATAGTGAATGCAAAACTGTTGTCAGTTTACTTGTCTGATATTTCAGCTATAAGCTACATCAACATTGAGACTAGAGTTAATTTGTTAATTTGAAATGCTTGTCTATTCTGTGTTTGTATTCTTTTTTCTGTACTGTTTGTGTATGTTGCAGTTTTACACATACTGTAGAAGTGACCTTCATAAGTATTCTTCTGTTTGTTGTGGAGTCAAGAAATGTCTAAACATTAAAAGATGAACATGAGACAAAAGTACAGAATCTGTCACATTATTTTTTTTTAGTGGTCACTGAGCTGTGTCCTGATTGTTTACAGATGAAAAGCATAAAATGTGTAGGATCAGTTTGATTCACTTATGTGCATTTGTGTACAACACACATAAGTCAGCATTTAATGCTGTTGTTCTTTGTTGTTAAAGCATGTATGTGTTGAAACATAAACAAAGGTTAATAAAATGTGACATTCTAAACTTCTGACATAGTGATATTTATCTTACCAATTTCTGGTCTCCAGGGGCGCAATGAAGAGTTTCAAGGGGGGTATGTGAGACAGAATTTTGGGCCCCTTTCTTTAGATAATTGTTTGATTTTCATACCATAACGTGTAGCTATAGAAAATTACTCAGCTGAGTGCATTTATTTAATTTTATAAGTCGCATTTGCACCTAAAAATAAATGCATGAAGCAAAAAAAAAAAAAATATTTAGGCTATTCGAAAAACGAATACCATTTTAATCTGGAATGGCAGAAAACATTCACGTAACTCATTTTAAAGAGATCACTAAAAGAAGAATAATGCTTGGAGATGCATTTCTGAATATATGTAAATCTATGGAAGGCGCTTTGAAAGTCGCAGCAGTCGAGTTTTCTGTGTGGTTTTAGAAGCGAAATGTGTACATTTATGTTTAGCCTATAATAGTTCATATAAAGAGTTCAATTCAATTCATATTGATGATCTTATAGTCCATTTAGTCCATTTAAAAATGTTCTTACAAACTGATTGTATTTATCAGAAAACACCAAATAACTTATATTCTCTTTATGTCGTTGTTCTCCGCAACCACCACACGCGTCCTCCGTTCATGACAAAAAGCATGGCCGGCAAAAGTTTTAAAAATTAATATGACGTTGATTTTTTTTTAAAGTATGTGCCTTGCCCACGCACACCCTTGCAGCGACACAGAAATTGCAAAAAGCACAATTTAAATATGACGTTGATTTTCAGTCAAAAGCATGCCGCAATCAAATGTGCTGCTGATGGGAATGCACATTTAATTTCTATGCACTGAAGGTTTTATGAAAAGCGATAAAAGTGATGTACTCCATAATATGATGTTACACATCCAACAACAACTATATTATTAAAAAAATAATACTGCATGTTTTGGCATTTGATAGCATATTGCAGTATATTTGTTACGTAATGATGCACGGTGTTCTTTTTAATGTTCTTTTTCTTTAATATTCACAACACTTATCAACAAAACATTGATTAAGACAAACAGAGACAAACAGACCCAGTCCCGGTAGATGTGAAAGTCGGCACACCTCTGATCTACTGGCTGTCCTTCAACGTTATGCCCAGCTGATACCTGACCAACGATCACCGGCAGAACCGCTTAATCTCCGCTAAATCTCCATTTCCGTTCTCCCAAGGGTTTTTCCCTCCTAGGACTTATTTTTCCTCGGATAAAAGCCCGGGGTTTTTTTTTTTTTTTTTTTTTTTTTTCTCCTAGGGGGTTTTTCACCCCGGGGAGGCAGCCTTTTTGGGCTTTACCTAGCTTCCTCTTCAATACGTTGCTTTAGTAATACGTGCAATTATAATATTGAGTCATAGCCGCAGCAAATTTAACTGCTCATGCTATCATGTATTCTGTTGTGCTATCTGTCGTTTTCTGTGCTTTTCACTGCTTCTATTTATGTAAAGCTGCTTTGAAACAATTGACTTTTGTGAGAAGCGCTATATAAATAAAATTGAATTGAATTGAATTGAATTGAATTAAAATTAAGAGACTAATTATATTAAACTAAATTTATTTTAAGCAAACATTTGAAGCAAACAAAACTTAAATTAAACTCGAAAATTATGTCTTATGATTCACTCCATTTGTACCGTCATATTAGCCTTCAATCCATTACAACGCCCAATATAGCGTTTAAAATTACAGTCTAAATAATCAAATTAAATTGAAACAAAACAGAAACAACATTACAACAACATTTAAACACAACAATACTTAAACATAAATATAGAACAGACATTCTCTATTCGGATACATATTAAAAACAATCTGATATAGCGTTTATAATAGCTGCACTAAGAGCTAAACCTCCGTTGCAAACCTAAATAAAAATGAATCACTTTCACTTTGAAAATGATGCGTTGTCACATTAAAACCATCTCTTAGTCATTTAAAATTTAACTCAATTACAATGGCTAAGACAATTCTCCTATTTCATGTTTATTTATTAAAGAGTCCACAATTGCAGAAAATAATATTTTTAACTCTGCCTATTAAATTAAGTAATTGTCCGTCTTAGAAATGCAATAGCCTAGTTGTCAGCAGTCACTATCCTAATATTTCCTTAAATAAAGCCATTGCTGTCCTTTTGTTTTAACACAAATATTTTTAATTATTAATGAAACATACAGTTTATGGATCAGCATGAGCGTTTTTAGTGGCATGTGAGATCACTGCATGAAAAGAGGTGTATCTGTACTAGGAAACTCCTGTAAACACCATTGATTTTCGGAAGTATCTACTAGTTCCACTGACGGTAAACTACTAATTCCACCAAGTTAGGAAACTCCCGTAATGATACCAATTCGGATGTATCTTGCTGAAGGGATATCCCCGTGGCATATGCAGCCATTTGTTGCCATGGCAAGTAATCCCATTGAAGATTTTGGCAGGGGCCACTTTCACACCTACAGAGGTATCACACCTTTGCACAATTCTGGTGTTCCCATTGGTGTTTAATCTCAACACTGATTGGTTGCTTTTAAAACCCTCTCCCAAAACTCTGACAACTATTGGGACACAACTTTGAAACTTTCCAGTTGAGATGATTTGATTGGTTACACTTTGTTTTTAGCCCAACCCAAGCCCTCATATATTTGTGACTTGATTGGTTATTTGCCTGCTATGCAGATAGACTCCAACGCTCCCCCCACACACCCCAAAACCCTTAAAAAAATTAAAACTTGAATTGAGTTTGAAATGTTTATTTAATAAAAAACCCTGAACATTCCACAATTGTCAAAATCACAAAACAATATTATACACAAATATTAAAGGTTGCATACATAAACAATGCTTTTTAAATTGATAAATATACAGAGAAAACAATATAAGACCAACATGCATTAGGGAATTAAGGAAATATGAGCAAATAAAGTAAACAAAATAAAAGCAACAATGAAAACTACATTCAATGCAGAACAATGTTATGTAGTAAATGGTCTAAATAACATGAACAACAACTACATTGATCTTGCTTTAGGAAATCAGTCCTAAGCACTTTTCGGATGGGATTAGTTTTCAACATGTCCCCCACGACGTCTGTGATTGAATGTACCGATTCGGACGGGATTAAAATTCTAGATATGGGAGTGTCTGTTTCATGCATTTGG
Organism: Paramisgurnus dabryanus; assembly: GCF_030506205.2. Classification (NCBI taxonomy): domain Eukaryota; kingdom Metazoa; phylum Chordata; class Actinopteri; order Cypriniformes; family Cobitidae; genus Paramisgurnus; species Paramisgurnus dabryanus. The sequence goes on along the minus strand of NC_133338.1, from coordinate 16,021,239 downwards.
GCATTGCAGAAGAGCACGTGCTCTGGATATGCGTGTTTGTAAGGTTTTATATTTTGCTTTAAAAATTTTAACAAATCAAAAGAACTTTTACAAATCATACTAAAGTAGCCTACGTGTTTTATATAACTGGCTGCTTATAATAAACCCGATGAATTGAAGAAATAATGATTAATAACAATTTATTATCTTTATTATTTAACATTACCATTTTGGAGTTGAACAAAATAAGTTTGAGTTTACCTTATAAGTTACTGATATTACAGTGTTTAGTCTTAACAGTGTTTGATATTCAGCTCATCCTGATTTAATTATTTTATTTCGCCGAATGGGGAAAAAACATCCATATCTGAAAGAATGGGACTCAGGAAGTACAATATATATATGCGGTAGATCTTACAGCAGATCACTTTGGCCAAAAGACAAAAAGAACAGCGTTTTCAAAAGATATTGCGGGCAAACACAGACATTTGCATCCGGACGGGATTACATTTCTCCGATGACCTCTGAGTTTGGCGGAAAACAGTAGGTAAATTGCTCTGGAATTTTTACGGAGGTCATCAAAACACAGACATGGCCGATTCGGACGGGATTAAAAACACAGAGGACCTCTGAGAAGCACGATTTTCTCAGAGGTCCCCCTGTAAAACTAATCCCGTTGTCCTGTAATTATTCAAACATTTCTAAAGCATATACTTGTCAGCAAAGGTAATGTTGATGCACCCTCATCTGGACAGACATGTCTTTGGGAGTCCTGTGGAAATATAAAAAGAATATATAAGTATTTGGCATAATACACTATATAAACACACACACACACAACAAATCAAATGAAATACAATTAAAGTTGTACATTTTAGAAAGTTTACATTAAACTGTACAAAGATACAACAACAAATATGATCAAAGAAATGCCTAGAATGTACAGAATATTACTTGATATTCAGTGTTGATGTCCTCAGAGTCTCTGTGTTGTTCTGCAGCTTCATTACAGTAGATTACTTCATTATAGTTGTCTATCAAACATAGAATAAAAAAATATATAATCACATACATCATAACATGTCTGTTTACTGTAAAACCTGTTGGATTTAATAATTTCATTATTAAATTTACATCATTTTGGCCAGATTGCAGTCACACCAATTTCTTCAGTGTCTGGATCAGTCTGATGTTTTAGCTTTCACTGTTACTTCATTATATTTCTCTGTCAAACACAGAATTAAAAATAATAAAAAACACATAAATCACAAAACATCTGTTTACTATTTAACCCGTTTCATTTTAATCTTGATTTTAACATTGAATGGATAAACTTACATCATCCACTGCATGAAAAGTGGGATTTTCGTCCCCGTAAGCGCCTGTAGGCTCCCGAAAATCTCCCTAATTTTCGGCAGCTTTCCTCAATTTACCAGCAGCGAGCGTCGCGTTTGTCTGTGTCACAAATTGTCATAAACGAACCATGACGTAGGTGGAGAGCCCCGCGCGGGTGCGATGCCTCTAATTAGCATATGAATAGCAGCGAAACCTCTGCCGGCCAGTTAGAGCGTCTCTGGCCTAATTAGCATGTGAATAGCAGCAAAACTAGAGTAATGGCCCACTTGAATGTAATCACTCAGTATTGGCTGAAGCCACAACTTTTAAACAAGTAAAATCCCCCGTGAATGGTTGGCAGTTCACTTCAAGCCAATCACAAGGGATTTTTCTTGTTTAAAAGTAGTGGCTTCAGCCAATACCGAGTGAGTAAATTCAAGTCGGGCCGTTACTCTAAAGAGGGGGGTTATTGGGCACCCTGGCTCATTATAAATGTAAACCCCAATAATAATAATAAATAATTTATGTTATCATTATTTATATATTAATGTCATTGTCATGTACTACATTATTCACAACATCAAGGAATATAAGAGAAAACAAAGAGGTTTATTTATAAACACACAGCTGTTTATTCAAAGAAAGAGCTTTATTTATAAACACACAACTATGTACAAAGCAGCATAATGTCTCTTATATTGTACTCCAAACACATCAAAAAGTGCCTAAGATGTTCGGGAAAGATCCCTAAAAATCTTTTTCAAAGTGTTGAAAAAAAACTAAAAAACGTTGTAAAAAAGTCACTTTTTCACGCGTATATGGTGAGTTGCCCGGTACTTTGGTATCGCCCCTAATCTGGATTGCAGCGTGGCACAGAGCTCGGAGAGTTCCAGGCTGCGAGAGGGCGGTGGCCGCACAATCCATCCAGACGCCCCGCCAACAATGCCGTATTCCTCATCAGATATGAGATCTATGGTGGCGCACTTCCAAATGTCCATCTCATCCTCAGCCAACACACTTCGTCTCGCTTCCAGCAACTGTAATACAATCAATAAGGACAATAAGTGACCTGAAAAATACTCACATTGACAAAAAACTGATCTAATATAATAAATCTTACCATTTTTCTTCTGGATCGACTCCGAGCTAAACTTTTCGCATTTTCCGACTGCGATGCGAGTTCAGGTTGTTTGTATCTGAAACTCCGGCGTACCGACTCATAATACGTCTTACGGGCAGCTGGAAAACAATTAAATGAGACTGGTATTAATAAAAAGAGTCACGGTACAATTAAACAAGAAATGAGGAAAAACATTAGAAGTTATACTTACAAACAATGTCGTCATTCTCAGCAGTAAATCTGGACTTGCTGAAATAGCCCCAAGCAAATCGGAGGTCACGGCTTTGTTATGAGGCGACGTTAGTCTGTGAAAACAAAATGTGTGGGTTTAAGCTCGGATCTATTAACGTATCTATTTCCTTATACAAGAATAAAAACATATTCTTTAAATCGTAACGTTACCTTTGCTCTGGTTCATAGCGCCTGCAGTGTGCCTCAGAGACGCCGTACAGCCTCCTGTAAATTACAAGACAAAAAACACCTCTTAGTTATAAAACACACAGCTTGGGCTACTTCAAAAAAGATGCTTTTACATAAAATTATTCTTACCGCAATCTTGGGATTGTGCACCAGTCTTCTCTTCTTGGAGAGTTACAAACACCAAACCAAACGTCTGTTACGCTTGTCGACACTGCTGTGTGAGCCGTGACCATGACCTCGCACATGATTGGACGAAGGCGAGAAGCCTGTCGGGCTCCTCCAATCACATGCGAGGTTATTGATATAAGGAAAATCTTGTGAGACGTGCGCGCATGCGTATGATATAAACAACAAACGCGATGTGCCGGAAGCTCTGTGTGAAATCAAAACAGTGTGCTGTCAGTTGAAAGATGTAAGTCCCAAGACTGAAGAAACGACCTCGGCGCTTCTGTAAACATTGCAACACTGAAGTGTGTCATCACAGTATTTTGACCACAGAAAGCGCTATTTAAAAAATGGAGTTTGGGAGAAAAAAATCCAAAAGGGCTACGTCAGATAATGTACAGAGCCTGCTGCTATCCAGTCATTAACCCGCTGTGAGTGATGTCCCGTCATGTGTAAAGACCCGGAGGATAACTTTACTGGAGTTAGAGAGATTGGTGAAAGTGAAATGCACTCCGAGGACCCAGAAAAAGAAGTGATTGAAGAATTTGAAGAAACGCACCCAGCGAATTGTAGTTCAGACAACGGTAAGCATAATTACATATTGTTTATATAAGCTTGGCTTGCTTTACGTATGTTATCATTTTAAACAATACTAAAACATATCAACAAGTAAAGTAAAATAAAATCAACAAGTTAAACAAAAACGTTGGAGTTAAAAATGTGGTTGATTATCACTGTTGTTGTTATTTTAATAATAAATTATAATTGAATAGGAATATCGCGTTATAATGCATAACGTTATCTTCTGTTTGTTGTTTTTCAGACGAAACAGCAGATGACCAAAGCATTCATCTTTTCCTGGACATCTCCTGTTGTGTGGTAAGCATGAAATTACATTTGGATATACTAGTATAAAGTTCAATACATGCTAATCCAGAGCTGAAATGGGAAAACCTAACAATTTTCACCCACATGATTGTTTTCCACTCTTAAATTTCTGTTAGTTAACTAATGAAAGCAACTAAAGTATAAACACACTTTATAAAGTATTAAAAAATCCTAAAATGAAGTTGAAGTGGATGAAGTTCCCACAAAGTACTTAACTGGTTCATTGCACTAAAGCTAGCTGTTTGAGATGCACATGATCTTTTTCAACTACAGTTTTCAAATCTTTTCATACTCAAATGGCCCTATTGATGAGAAATGAACAAAATAATTATGTTCTTTTTAAATCTCAAATGACCATATTAACGATGGGCTTTTCAATCTCAAATTGCCACATTTATGATGGACTTTTCAATCTCAAATGGCCACATTCATGATGGACTTTTCAATCTCAAATGGCCATATTAACGATGGGCTTTTCAATCTCTTATGGTCTAATGGTGGTGCTGAGTATGTGCATTGCATGTGTTTTAAATATGTCCTTTAAATTTCCATAGGATGACTATGCGGATGAAGAGGGGGAAATCCTTGCTGAGGAGCAGAGTGAAGCCTATCCTCACATACAAGATGGGGAGGAGCATGGAAGTGATCAGGCCAGAAGTGAAAAACCAGAACACTTGTTAATAAAACTTTTGGGCATGATGAAATTGACTGGTATCCTCCGTGACGACTTCTTACAGTATGTGGGTTGTCCAAAATGTATGACAGTGTACATGCTTACTGAAACCTATGAGCTCAGACGGGATGGTACAAAGGTTTGCAGGACTTGTGGTCACATCCCATTCTACAATCACCCACAGCAGAGGTCTGCATTAAGGAAGAAATGTGGCTCTGCCTTGCTAAGCAAGACTACATATTTGAGCAGTGAAGAGTATGTCCATCCAATACGTTCTTACTGATACAAGAGTGTTGTGCAGTCTCTGGGAGGACTTGTTAAAAGACTTGGATTTGAAGAGAAATTAGATGAAAGGCGAAAGCGGGAAATGCCAAAGGGTGTGTTAGGAGATGTATATGATGGACAAGTATGGCAGGATTACCAGTATGTGAATTCAATAACTGTAGTCATGCCACTATGCACAGTATTTGAGCTGTGATGTAATTACACAAGTTTCCTTGCTTCATTCCCTTCCAGACAGACATTTTGTTGTTTGACATGTTGTTTGCATAGAATGCACAAATTGAGCCTGATTAAAACTCTGTTAAAACAATTAAAATTGTTGAAATAAATTGTTTTGTGTATCTTTTTTTTTACCTAACATTGGTTATTGCTAATGACATACAGAGATATTCATATATACTGTTAGCCTGGACAAACTGAATCTACTTAAAGGGATAGTTAAAAAAAATTAGGGAAAAATATTTTGAAAGTATTGTGATAAATGATGAAGAAAATATTTTGATAAATGATTGTCATTAAACTTAAAGATGATTTTGAATTACTCTGTCCAACATCTCCGCTTAGTTAACAGAGTTGAAGATTTTCTATTTTTAATTCATTTATAATTATAATTCTCTTAGTGTTATAAATGGTATTATAACACACAACTCATGACTAAGTCAGTCATTGAATAAACTTGATTCTCCACTGAAACACACACAAAACTTCGAAAAATACAATACAATGTGCTGTTTATGTCAATAAACACTGATCACCTGAACGGTGACTTTCATTAACAAAAATGGTAATTTATCATTTAAAACTAAACAACATGAATAATATTAGAGCATAAACCTCTATGACATTTTAACAAATATTTAAGTAGTTAAAGTTCTTATTAGTTCTTAATTCTGTAAAAAAGCTTAAATAATCATAATATTCAGGGACAAAGGATTATGGGTATAATATATTTTTAAGTATATGTCCAAAACTCAAAATATTAAGTAATGTTTACATCATTAAGACAATATCTGGGTTAACAGTGTAGCATACTTTGAAAATAATCAACTCAAGCTACAATTTAAGAGTTTGTAATTTGGCTATATGATACCAGAGATTTTATTAAAATCAAAGTTTAAAACCTCTCAGAATGTCACCTGAGTAAAAATCCCCCAGCTGCTACCCTGATTTGCATTTGTATAGCTCACACCATGTTCATTTACATGTTAAAGCCTCCCCTAGAATTAGGGGAAGGGGGGACAACTTCAGAGCAAGACCCACGTCAACTTCTGACAACTTACGGCAGTTTTCGGTGTTGGCTGCAAATTGTCATGCGCAGTCGTATACTTGGAGTTTCACAACAATCTACAGTGCCACATTCTGACGAAAATTCCACTTTTCATGCAGTGATCTTTACCCAGAAACCTCTTCAACGTCACATGGTACATGACCTCTGTAAACACAAACATGGATAGACTTCATATTTAAAAAGATAAAGAAAGGCAAACATATAATGTTAAAATATATTATGACTCCAAGCTTCTTTAGCATCTAGTGAAGCTGGCTTTGTTACAAATCAAAATAATGCATTAAATCAGTCTTGCAAAATAAGCAGCATCTACAAAAACTAAAGCAATGAATGAGCTTTTAAACAACAGAAGATCGTATGTATAATTTAAAATAGCAGAGAAACACTTGCTAGCTGCTAACATTTCCAACACATGAGTTAATGGTGTTTTGTTTTTAAGCAAATCACGTCTCATCTTGGCTTCTATAAAGTTTTGTTTTAAAAAATTTAAACATCGAATTAATTATTTTAACAGCCCGTTATGCATGTAACGTTTACTTTGCGTATTGTTAACCCTCGTGTTTACTGTGGTGTAAATTACAGCGTATACTCTTTAATGTTTTACAGTGTGTGATTTAAATTCAAACACTTTAAAGACAAAAATGAATCATGGTAAATAACATAATATGAACAAATAAGTAACCGATCAGCGCGATGCAGACAAATGATTTTGAACTTACCGTACTGTTCAGCCAGCAAACAAACACCTAGTCCAGATTTGAATTTCGCGACGATCGGCGGGGGTTGATCCTCAGGAAGAATAGATGCGTGGTGCATTCTGGGAAATGGAGTCCTTTTCCGTTGGCGTTGTTGCTGTTGACGAAGTAATATGACTACGAAGTCCAAGATGCACTTTTGTACTTTTTATAATCCGCGTTTTTACACTATACTTTGTTCTTTATTTTTGATCATTAATAAAAATATAAAATATTTGTATAAAGATTATAACGTTGACAAAATATGTTTAGTTTACAAACACATTGGCAGTTATTTTGAATGATGCTCAGATTTTTCTAAATATAACGAATGTAATTATATAATTAATAAATGTATTTAGTAAACACACTTGTAGAGATTGTGTTTTTATCCAGTTTTTATTTAACAATATGTGTTTTGTTACTGAATCATCATTTTCCTGATGAAATACAAAACTCTTTAACATGCCTCAGGAATTGTCCCTGGGTTTAGTGGATTAACTGCTCATTATTGGAAACATTGAACTACTATATCTCGGTAACACTTTATAATTCATTAATAATAAGAGTCCATGAATCATGATGAACTTATACCTTATTTAATTCTTACTTAAATATAAACTAATGCTGATTTAAGACATGTAACTTACTGAACATCAACTAATGAAGAGTCATCATTAACTACAACATGAACTCAAATAATTTTTTTGTAAATTAGTGCATTAACTAACCATGAAAAACATGTCATATAGTACCATGGCTATAGTACCAGAGTTCATTAAGTTCCCTTTCAGTCGGTCACTACGACGTCACGTCGTGACCGACGAATTGGGAACTCGCTTAGAGAGACCAATCTGCTTCGAATACTACTAAAACGCCAATGAACTTGGCATTGAGATATTTGCATAATGCTGGCGCCGCCCCGCCAGGTGCCTATATAAGCAGCAGGTGCAAATATGGAAATTAGCTTTTATTCGCTTCGAAAGCCTGCAGTATCTGCTACTGAGAAGCTACTTAACTCTGTTGGGATTTGATTGCTGAAGTTGGTTGGACTAGCAGTATCACAGCGGACGCTTCGCTTATTCCACGGCTCTACATCTGTTTACAACATGATCTCACAAATTTCCGTGGGATAGTCACGGAATTTTGTGCTCATTTTTCCGTGGCATTCTCACGGATCTCCGCATTTTTCCGTGGCCCTGCTACGGACTGTCTTTTTCCGTGGCATTCTCACGGATTGGTTACTCAACTGCTTTTTCCTATTTTCAAACCATTTTCGCTTCGGTTTAGGGTTAGATTTGGTGTTTGCATTAGTATGTCACTTTAACTATTGGTTTATATAATTTTTTCTGATTTATTCTTTTATATTTTCTAAACTTTAAACAATTGTCGCCTGGCGTTGGGGTTAGAGTTGGGTTTGGGTAGGGATGTCATTTCATGTAAATCTAACCCTAAACCGAAGCGAAAATGGTAAGAAAATAGGACAAAACAGTTGAGTAACCAATCCGTGAGAATGCCACGGAAAAAGACAGTCCGTAGCAGGGCCACGGAAAAATGCGGAGATCCGTGAGAATGCCACGGAAAAATGAGCACAAAATTCCGTGACTATGCCACGGAAATTCGTGAGATCAGGTTGTCTGTTTATTGTTTTGAGTTTAGTGTGTGCGTTGCCTTCCTGTGCGCTCATCAACTAAGCATCTGAGTGAATTTCCCTAAAAGAGTGATACGAGAGAGCTTTGTGCCTTGTTAAAGGCAGCCACTCTCTCGTATATCCGGACATCAGCGTCCTTTTCAGGATGGCTTTTCGTCCGTGCGATCTTGGGTGCGGCAAATACATGGGTCCGAAGGACGGTCACGGTCGTTGTCTTTCGTGTTTGGGCATCGAGCACGCAGAGGCAGCGTTCGCTGGGGGTAAGTGTTCTCACTGCGAGAACATGTCCCTTGTGGATTTGCGGAGACGGTTGTCTTTCCTCCGGGAAAAGCGCAACCCTCGTCATGCGAGTGCTGAACGCCGCCACGGTGCGGCCGTAAAGCTCTCAAAGGACGACCTCCGCATCACTGTGCTGAGCCGGTCGGGGGATTCGTCCTCATGCTCTCAGTCTCCTCATCCACAGCCGGTTGATGTGCCTATGGAGACTTCAGCGTCGTGTTCTACGATGTCTCTAGAATCCATTGTGCCTCCCTCCGGGTCCACCGACGCCTCAGCATCCGAGGGTGGGCCTCCTCCCCCCGACGTGGACCCCGACGCCCTTCCTCCCTCTGGTCGGGTTGGGACGCCGGAGTTCGATCCAGAGATGGTGACCGTGCTCGCTCGAGCGGCGGAGACCGTAGGGTTAGAGTGGGTGCCCCCACCTCAGCCCGAGCCGTCCCGCCTGGATGATTGGTTCTTTGGAGCTGCACGGGTTTCACAACCCTCTCCACCGGTGCCTTTCTTCCCCGAGGTGCACGAGGAGCTGACTAGAACCTGGAAGTCGCCGTTTTCTACGAGATTATGGCCGTTTCAGCCCTCCCCCTCACCTCCCTCACCAGCGGAGCCGCTAAGGGTTATACGAGCATCCCTCCTGTGGAGCGCGCGGTCGCGATGCAACTGTGTCCGGCTAATGCTCCCTCTTGGAAGGACCGCCCAACCCTCCCCTCTCGTGCCTGCAGACAGTCCTCCGGTTTAACGGGCGCTGCCCACCAGGCATGTGGAGAGGCGGCTTCAGCCCTGCACGCAATGGCGTTGCTGCAGGTTCACCAAGCGAAGGCCTTGAGGGATCTACACGAGGGAGGACACGACTCGCCTGTCCTTTCGGAGCTCCGGGCTGCCACTGATCTGGCTCTTCGCGCGACGAAGGTGACAGCGCAGGCGATTGGTCGTGCCATGTCCACGATGGTGGTCCAGGAACGCCACTTATGGCTATGTCTGGCAGACATGTCGGACGCGGAGAAGAACAAGTTCTTAGACGCTCCAATGTCCCAGGCTGGCCTCTTCGGTGAGTCGGTGGAGTCTTTTGCCCAGCAGTTCTCCGCCGCCCAGAAGCAGACGGAGGCGATCGCTCAGATCATGCCTCGGCGCAAGCGACCTGCATCTCGCCCTCCAGCGCCGGCGGGCCCGTCTGCTCCTCGCCGAGGGTGCCCTGCGGCGGCTGCCTCCACCCCCCCACTAGAACATCTTCCAGGCCACGGAGGGGGAACAGCCGTCGGCAGCCCGCCCCGCCCGCCCCACCCGCTTCCCGTGGTAAACGGAAATCGAAGCGGCCCTGAGACGGGCGACCTGGATTCGGATGGGATCACTCTACGGGAGACGGTGATGGCATCGCTCCCTCCACCGGTAGAGGGCCGGGTGGAGAATCTTTGGTTTCGTTTTGTTCTGTTCCGCCAGCTTCTCAGCAAGACCACAAAAAGAGTGCATTCCCATTCCTTCTCCAGGTCTTCAGAGGATCGAGAGAGATGTGAGCGGGCATTTACATGCTCTTCCTCCCTCTCCTCTATCGCCAGCGGGTGTCCTGAGGAGTCCCAGCCCTCCGCTGAGGAGACGGGACCACCAGCACCCTCCTCGGAGTCTGTGCTCTCCGCTGAGGAGACCAGACGACCGTCACCCTCAGCGGGCTCAGGTCAGTGTCACACACACATACTGTAGATGTTTATGCTGTCACAGCAGACGCACCGGCAGTCCCACCTGTCTCGCTTTGCTGCCCCACCGCGGGTACTTCGGTAGTGTCGTTAATTCTCCTCGTACGGTGCCTGGGTGCTTGGCTTCAGTTCCCTGCCCGTTTGTTGGGTTTTACGCACGATCCGCCTCGGTCACGAAATCCGGCACACCACCAAATTCTCGGGCTTTCGTTTCACTGTGGTGAAAGCGTCCGATGCACATGTACTGCGTGCAAAAGTCGATGTCCTGTTGGCGAAGGATGTATTGAGCCGGTCCCTCTCACCGAGATTATGATGATGATAGGGTTTTCCAGCCTTATCTCATAGTACCCAAAATACGCGGCGGGTTACGATCGATTTGATTTACGCCGGCTCTACAAAGGTGTCCTTTTTGGATGATAACGCAGAGGCTCGTATTTCAATATTCAGATCGTTTGCAGCCTTAGACCTGTAAGACGTGTACTTTATGTGTCCATCTCCCCTCGCTTTAGACCGTTTTTCGCTCTGCGTCATGGGGTGGGCATATTAATACTAAGTACATCATTCGAGCTGTCTCTCTCTCTCCGTGTCTCCATGTGCTAGTCATGGCTTTAAAATATCAGAGAGAGAGCGTTGTTCGCATTCTGCTTTTATGTACGTCGACTTATAATAGCCCGTTCTTGGCAGACGTGCGCGAACACAGAGAGTTAATGCTTCGGCATCTCGCTCGTTTATGTCTTCAGGTCGACTGGGAAAGAGTACTTTGCCCCGTGCAGAGGATTCTTTTTCTCAGTATGGAAATAGACTCGATCGACTAAATGGCGTGTTTTACAAGAGCGCGCAACCAGTCAGTTCTGACTTGCCTCGGTTTAATTCGAGGGAAGTACGCGGTCCCTCTGAAACTATTTCAGAAGCTCCTGGACATATGACAGCATGCTGTGGCTGTGACACCGCCCGAGCTGCTTCATATGAGACCGCTTCAGCGTTGGCTTACGATCGAGTCTCGAGGAGAGCGTGGGGCACCGGCATACACCGTGTAAACATTACACCTGCGTGTCATTTCAACTTTCCCCATGGTAGACCCGGCATTTCCGATGGACAATGCGCCCTGAAGGGTCTCCTGGCATTCTGTAGCATATATGCCCTTAGCACGGGATGATCGCCACGTATGACGGGCTTGCAGTCTCAGGGGTGTGCCTAGCACCCCAACTGCCGCGAGCGGTGCGCTGTATATCTGGGACTTGTACGCTCCGCTATGGAGATGCGAGGGAAGGATGTATTAGCCGACACCGACAACATTGCGACTCTTGCGTTATTTACCGTTAAGGCGGTTTTGCACTCTCGTCACCTGTCGCATCTCGCTCGTCATCTCCTCCTTTGGAGTCAGAAGCATCTGAGGTCCCTTCGTGCCATTCACATTCCGGGCTCGCTCAATACAGCAGCGGACGCGCTTTCTCGAGCTGCGCGCCCCGGCGAATGGCGACTCCACCCCCAGACGGTCCAGCTAATTTGGAAGAAGTTCGGTCGTGCGCAGACAGACCTGTTTGCGTCGCCGGACGATACCCACTGTCGCCTATTTTATTCACTAACCAAGGGCAGCCTCGGCGTGGACGCATTGGCACACAGCTGGCCTCGGGGGATGCGCAAATACGCATTCCTTCCAGTGAGCTTAATCGCACAGACACTGTGCAAAGTCAGGCAGGACGAGGAGAGCCTTTTTATTAATCGTCCGTACTGGACGACTGGGAATTGGTTTTTCATTGTTAATGCTCCTCGCGACAGCCCTCCCTGGCGGATTCCCCTGAGGAAGGACTTTCTTTCTTAGGAAGGGGCACATTGGCACTCGCGCCCCGACCCGTGGGATCTCCATGTATGGTCGTTGAGCGCGCGCAAGGTTTAGGTGATTTATCGCAAACGGTATCTAACACCATCGACGCGGTTCGAGCACCGTCCACAGACGGGCTTACGCGCTTAATGAAACCTTTTTCGTCACCTGGTGCTCTTTGCAACGCGAGGACCCCAGGGAATGCCCCATTAACATTGTGCTTTATAGGTTAGATGGTAGGCTGTCCCTTCGCCATTTAAGTTGATATCGCCGCTGTTTCTGCTCGTCACTCACTCACTTATCAACGGCAGATCAGTTGACCAGCATGATTTGGTTATTACACTATAAGAGGCGCTCGCAGGCTAAACCCCTCGCGCCCTCCTTCTATTCCTCCTTGGGACCTGTCCATGGTGCTGAAAGCCCTTCAGGCCCCCCCGTCGAGCCTTTGCAGCCTGTGAGTCTGAAGCTTTTATCAATGAAAGCTCTGACCCTGCTAGCTTTGGCCTCAGTGAAGAGAGTAGGGGATTTACATGCATTCTCTGTTGACGATTCGTGCCTTTAGTTTGGTCCTGCTGTCTCCTGAGACCCAGACCAGGCTACGTGCCCAAAGTTCCCACCACTCCCCTCAGAGATCAGGTGGTGAGCTTGCAAGCGCTGCCCCCGGAGGAGGCAGACCCAACCGTGGCTTTGTTGTGCCCCATACGCATACTGCGACTCTACGTGGTTCGCACGCAAAGCCTCAGGACCTCAGACCAGCTCTTTGTTTGTTTTGGTGGCCAGCAGAAAGGGAATGCTGTCACTAAGCAGAGGATGTCTCATTGGATAGTTGATACTATCGCCCTGGCTTATAATCTTCAGGGTATTCCTTGCCCCTTTAATTTGAGAGTGCACTCCACACGGAGTGCCGCCTCATCTTGGGCTTTATCTCGTGGTTCCTCGCTAACAGACATCTGCAGAGCTGCTGGTTGGGCGACACCTAATACGTTCATTTGATTCTACAGTGTTCGTATCGAGCCTGTTTCCTCTCGTGTTCTTTCCTCACCAGGGGGAGCACGGAGAGCAGTCTCGCAGGTCGGCTTGCAGCCTCCAACTGACGCTTCATAACTGTGTCAGTATGGAAGGCCTTCAGAACAAAAATGCGTAATGGTTTGAATTGTTCTTCCTCCGCTGCCTGGCAGCCTTTGTTGCGGAGCATTGGCTGTCAGCCTTTCACTAGCTGTATCCTCGCGAACCTACGTGTCTGGCTCGGGCTCCACATTGTGTCCCACCGGGTTCCTTTGTGAGTATTTCCGTGGGGTTAATCCTACTAGCCCACGTTTCCCTCAGCAGAGCACTGCTTTGCTTACACAGCCACGGCTGTCTTTATTCCTCAACTCGGTTGACTTTCGCCCACCATTAGCCCTTAAGAGGGGCGGTGGCTTCCGCAGCGTTCCTATCCCGCTCAGGTAGGGCGCTTCCCAGTCGCTGGCACTTCTGTGGGGTTAAGGAACATCTAGTGCCCGGCCTTCTGCCTTAAAACCTATCTCCTCCTCCTTAAGTGGAACCGGAGGGCTTTACGCAGACACTGGAAGAGATCATCCCCTAGTGGCGTTTTGGTAGGGATTCCCAATTTGTCGGTCACGACGTGACGTCGTAGTGACCGACTGAAAGGGAACGTCTCGGTTACGGATGTAACCCTCGTTCCCTGAAGGAGGGAACGGAGACGTCACGTCCCGTCGCCACAGGTGCTGCCACCTGCTGTTACGGCCAGTCACACTTTCCGGCTTTCTCAGCGAAAAAGAAGCTAATTTCCATATTTGCACCTGCTGCTTATATAGGCACCTGGCGGGGCGGCGCCAGCATTATGCAAATATCTCAATGCCAAGTTCATTGGCGTTTTAGTAGTATTCGAAGCAGATTGGTCTCTCTAAGCGAGTTCCCAATTCGTCGGTCACGACGTGACGTCTCCGTTCCCTCCTTCAGGGAACGAGGGTTACATCCGTAACCGAGACGTTTCGTGATGCATGTTATACACCTTCAAGTATGCATGTACTTTAAAAAAATAACTTTAATCCCCCGCATTTGATTTAAATTAACATTTTTGTTTTTTATTTTTTCAGATAAAAAATAAATTTTAGAACATGTTTAATTAGAAATATGAACATCTGCGTCAATGACTTTTATCCTTTTTCCTTATCTCACGTAGCATAACGGTCCAAATTAAAGGTCTATTGTGCGCCAACTTTGGGCTATGGGCCCTAGTTTCGGCACCTCTGAAATAGAAGTACAGTAGCTGACAGGTATCTGCAGATAAGTTTACCTGAGTTTGTCAGTCTGTATGACCCGACATGTTTTGCATTCACATGTGAAAGACTTTTAGATTATGGACCTGTCTATTGATTTTTTGTTTTGTTTCTATTTTAAAATATTTAATGAAATGTTAAGGTAAAATCATAATAACAATAGAAACCGTGAACTTCAAATCATGAGACATCAGCAAAAATAAGCAGCTTTACATTTCACTGACTTATGAATATGGTACTGAATTTATCAACATCCTAGCTAGCAAAAATGCGTTACATTATTTTTTTTAAACAAACTGTCTCCTTCTTTGAACTGCTTTTTTATACGATGTATACATTGAGGGATACTTGCACAACATCCTGACATAGGGCAGTTGGAGACATGTTTTCAAAGTGTTGGAAATATATATTCATATACTGAAATAACATTTGTTGCATTCCTCCAGACTGCATTAAACATGAAAAGTCAGAGACATCATTTTCATACATTAAAATGGTAATTGTGTCCATTGAATTTTTGGTTATTTGAAAGTTTCTTAAATTATATTAATAATAAACATATTTAGCAAACACAGTTTTTATGTAGACTACAACAATATGTTCTGCCTTGAAGAGACAGTTAATTCAACCCCCTATCAGCTCTGAAAACAAAGAAGACACCTCTACCTGTGGGTCATTTACATATAAAAAGCCCTTCACACCTCACACCCACCCCTCCTCACAACCAGCTGTAAGGATTCCTGGAAACTTCCACCAGTTCCTATATACATCCACATACGTAAGGTTTCTGGATGTTTCACAAATTTACTTCTGTGTTCTACGTTTCCAAGCACTCTGCCTGAAAAATCTGGCAAACCTAAAGTTTGCCAGGGATATCCCATCCCGTATTTGTCCGTATACAGCTCTTTTCATGCAGTGGATCTTACCTTGAAATGCCAAACAGGGCTGTCGACTGTTCTTAAAAAACTTAAAAAGATTGCATAGCAAACCCACCAAACTGATCCCAAACCAAAATGTTGCCTACCCACCCATATCCATACCAGCACAATCAAATTTAAAACCACCAGAACCGCCAAATATGTAATTGCATCTACTAGGTCATGCTTGCACGCTGTTTTAAAAAGTGTCTTAATTTTACTTATCACAAAGTCATTTACAGTAGTTTTATATTCATTTACTTTACATTTTACTATAGTGTTAATAATTAAACGTGTACAACAAAAAAACGGAAAAGTGATGACGGTGGGGCCCCCTAGCGTACTCATGGGCCCATATGCCTTGCATACTCTGCACCCCCCCTAACGGCGCCCCTGCTGGTCTCCACAGCAAACAGAAAAATCTTGTCTTTACAGTTCTGATACTTATGGAGGGCACTGTATTGTGTGTGTGTGTGTGTGTGTGTGTGTGTGTGTGTGTGTGTGTGTGTGTGTGTGTGTGTGCGTGCATGCGTGCGTGTGTGTGTGTATGTATCTAGATTTATTTTTTCATGAGTAACTCGCTACTTGAGTATTATTTTAATTGCATACTTTTTACTTCTACTTGAGTAATTTATTTAGTTGTACTTTTACTTAAGTAAAGTTATTGGCTACTCTTTCCACCTCTGTTAAAATCTTCATGAATCTAGGCTGAGTTTGCCTCGTTTAAGCCTAAATAATCAGACAGATAGCAGCTAGCTATCATAGCTTGCAGACAAGCAGCCTAGGCTACAATTTTTTTGGTAGGCATTAGGCAAACATGTTTGCTGATTTTAATAAAGACCCTGTTATTCTCAGTCGTTCATATAGGCCGTGAGTTTAAAAAAAAATTTTTTAGGGGGGGTGCCCTTTTTTTAGGTCAGAGCAACTGCCCCAAAAAATTCCTGTGCACGTCCCTGCTTCAATAGATAGATAAAAGGGCCTGAATCAGTTCACTGAGCTTTGGAACAATGGATCCACAGAGAAATAAAGAAACAAGTTGAGGAGAAGAAGAAGGAAGAAGAGGAGGGAGAGGAAGATGAGGAGGCAGTGGAAGAGGAGGAGGCAGAAGAAGAGGGAAAGGAGGAGAACATGGTGAAGGAGGAGGAAGGGGACATGGTGAAGGAGGAGGGAAAGGACATGATGAAGAAATAATTTGAGGAAGAGGGAGAGGAGGAGGGAAAGAAGGAGGATGTGGTGAAGGAGGAGGCAGAGGACATGGTGAAGAAATAGGTCGAGGAGGAGGAGGGAGAGGATGAGGGAGAGGAGGAGGCAGCAAAGGAGGAGGCCATAGTGAAGGAGGAGGAAGAGGAGGAGGACGTTTTGAAAGAGGTGAAGGGAGACAAAGGGCAAGGTGACAAGCAGTCCTAATTAAAAAATAAAAAATACAATTGTGAGGTGTAGCACATAAATGAATAAAAATGTGCTAATGCATACATTGATTGTGTCTTTTTTGGTCATGTGAAAAGGTTTTTGAGGGGGAGAACCACAAGCAACTTGTCAGTTTTGGAGATATTGTTTAAAATTTATTGCACAAGTGTGTAATACTATGTTGTAGTGTGTGTGTTTTTGAAAGCTTGTGTGTGATGTCTGAGGGAAAAGTTTGGTTTTCAGTAAGAGTGAATGGTTTTGAGTGTAGAGCTTCATTTTGACCTGAAAAAATAATGTTTGGAGAATTGTGTGAGACATTATGGAATTGTCTTTACTGTTTTGAGAATATGAGGCATAGTTTCAAGAAATGTGTTTAAGCAACCGAGAAAAACTGTAATAATGTTAGGTATGATGAAGATTAGACTTGTATATATATATATGTATCTTTTACGCATAAGAGACACTAGCAACAACAAGGCTCGGCATGCTTTCAACCCAGGGAAACGTTACACTTTACAAGGTACATATTTTTCAGAGGTGGTGCTTTCCAGTTTTGATTGCCTCTCTGCCAGATTTTTGTGAACCAGAAGGGCAGCAAAAGGAGAGAGCAATCATTGTTGTTTTGTTCCACAGATGCTGTTTCCACGGCCGAAGCTGATGTTAGAAAATCCATCAACAGTAGAATCTGCAGGCTAAGACACAGTGAAGCGCAAAAGCATGGGTATATAAGTCATTTAAATCAGTGAAGAACCAAGATGGACTCCTAACCAGGAAAACGGCCTGTTCTTTTGGCAATTTATTTTTTTGCTTTTCCAGTTCCCAAAGCTCCTTGAAAGTTTGTTTATTTATCTATTATTGTCTGTGCATTTTGTTTATACATATATTGTATTTTTAACTGTATAAAGGCACTGCTGAAAGTTTAAAATACATAGACATTGGTAATTTAAATTGCTTTAATTTATATTTTGTATATTTTATGTTTTATGTCACTTTTTTAAATTTAATTTATGTAAATGTAATGCAACAAACTTATGTAATGTAAAACAAATCAAATCACATTGTCTGACCATGTGCAAAACCTCTTGTGGTTGTAATAGGCCTGTTTAGCTCTC